>NC_056741.1:561380885-561680885 GCF_019279795.1 Protopterus annectens | reverse complement strand
GAAGCTTGAGTGCCTGATTATGCAAGCAAGAAGATGGACATGCCTGCTCTGGTAGTGAGTGAACATGCTGGGTCTCTCTCTCTTTAGTGGAGGAGACCGTAGCTCAGAGCGTAGATGCCAGGCTGGTGGTGGTGGGGAATAGAGATGGCTACCTTATGAGCGTAAGATGAGGAAAGTACTGTTCTTCATTGCCTGCCTAGCCTGACAGTGCTAATGTTTAACAAATACACTGTCTTACTTGGCATATGGGTAGTAGTAATCTGCTACACTCACTCTGGCAGTCTCTCAAAGTTTAGCACTCCTCCCACTGCATTTCTGTGTTGTGTGCTACAGGTATAACAGTATGAGTTGCCTCTTGACCAAGGTGTTGCACTCTTTCACCTCCAGAACAGTGTCCTGTCTGAGATCTTTTGTATACAGAAGATTGGTTACTTTGTCTTTCTACTGTTCTGTCATGAGGTTGCGGATAAACTCTATCTGAGGTAATCTTTAGGACTAGGGTGGATTATGGGAAAGGGGAAGGACCTGAGCTGTGGATCCCAAAGTCTAAAAGCGTCCAAAGTCAGATCAGAGGTTAGATCCGAAGACCCATCCGTTAGGAAAGGATGGAATCAGACTCATTATGATAAGCACATAACAGTCGTTTATAAGAATTTGTACCATTTATTTTTGGCTGTCTGAGTGTCTGTGGGTTTTTAACCCTTTTAAAGTGTTTTATGGTTAGTTAAATTGTTTAACTGAGTTTGTGCACTAAGGCCATTAATGCAGTTCCTCTCATTGCCTCTTGCTGCCAGAACCACAAGTAATCACCGTTGATTAAAAACTTTTTTTTAAACTTTTAACAGGAAAACTTGCTGTTTTGGCAGTTACTCTTTGGGGCTATGATTATTTGAAGTTATTGGGTACATTTACAACATTTTAAACATTTTTTGTTGTATAAATCATGATTTGGGCACCATTTTGTTTGTGAAACATTTCGGACTGAAATTTTTCTTAAGTTTGTTTAATTTGTTTTTGTCTTTTTCTTGGATTTATGATTATTTGATGTGATTGAGTAGATTAACAAGATTTTAATTTTTTTTTATTTAAAATCGCATTGTTGGCATCATTTTGTTTACATGACATTTCTGATAGAAATTTTACTTAAAATTATATTTAACTCCTTGTCAACGGCTGTTTAGGTTGTTTCTGTTTGTGTTAGGCTGAAAATAGCATTTAGTTATATAAATTGGGGGACTTTGTGATTTTATTTATTGTGCCTTTTGCTGGATTACTGAAATTGCTGTCTTTTTTTACACAGTACAGTAATATATCTATAGAAATAGTCTTTAGTTTGCTATATAGATGAAACTTCGTGGGATTTCTCAATTTTGTACTGGGCTGACCATGCATACAGTTCTTGGTATTAATCTGGTCAGTTTTTGTCCCCTAACTTGTTGAATTCATTTATGGTCATCTCCCCCAGCCGTCTTCCCCAGCTACACCTTAAAAATAAAACGAAAGCATAAGTCAAAAAATATCCTTCAGCCTTTGGCTTGTGACTCCTCAGTAGCTCAGTTTTGGATAGGTTGTTATACCAGTAGCCTTCTGCTACCTCCAAGTCCCCTGGTGTGGTCATAATACCACAACTGTGTGTGACATGAAGGTCAGACGCATCCTCTGTGGCAGTACCACACTGCCTGCTTAAGGTATGGGAGAACAAAACCATTTAGGTGCAGGGGAAGTTAGTGATGTAGAATCTGTTATCATTGTTAATACTTCTCCCTCCCAGGGGTTACTCCACTAATATAGTGTATGCTAAAAAGAGATAGAAGACCCACCAGGGGATGGGGCCACAGTCTCTGACTGGTTTCCCCTCCTGTGATGGTGGTCATGGCTAGATTCATTGTTCAGGGAGTTGATTATAGGGTGCATACCTGGGTTATGAATAATAACAGCACTTCTACTACCAGTCATTAAGGATCCTCATTTTGAAGGGGATCTTGTGGCTGAGGGGTCTGACCTGTCTGAGTCCTTTCTTTTTCTCAAATGCTGACTAGATTTAGAGATGTATTCAGTTGGGAGCAATCATAGGCTACCCCTGAGATTAATTGAGTTTATGGTCACTTTGAGGATGAGGCCCCAGACATAGACCTTTCCTCCATTAATCATGGCATTAGAGAATGTCTTCAAGAAAGCTTGTAATTCTTGTCTAGGCTTTGCCAAAAAGTGTTGAAAAAATTTAGAGTATGCATGGCTTTGCCTGGCCTTCAAGCGCCTTTGTTTTGTGGACCTGCTTCAGTGTTCCCAGTGACCTTTGCTTATAAGAAGCCCATGTCTTCTTCCAACTCTGTCCCACAACATAAACTAGGCAGGTAGCTGGATTCTCAGGGAAAGAATCCGGCGCAGCCCAGCACGATAGCTTTTAAAATGTTTAACTACAAGTGTTTTATGTGGAAGTTTGTATTGAGATGCAGGTGCAGTTTAGAAGAGTTTGCTGCATTGTTGCTTGCAGGGCAAAAAGTCTGTGTTAAAGATATTGTTTTCAGTGCTTCTCAGGTGTCAAACATGCTTTAAAAAGTGCCTTGGAAGGATACTGTTTCTAGAAATGCAGCATTTTCATTGGTGATAAGGAGGTATGCTTGGTTACACACACACACTTTTTTTGTTGAGTTAAAAATGAGACTATGAATGCTCCTCTTGACTCTGATTGTGTGTTTGGAACAGCAGTTAGATCGGATCCTTGAACACTGGGATGACAGAGGTAAACTGATGCAAGGAGTGCCGAAAATGTTTCATATTCTCAAGTTCTCCTCCTTTAAGCAAGGTAACTTTCAACAGCCTATTAATCTGAAGTCCCAGCTGAACAAAAACCAAGGCAGTAAAAGGAAATAGGAGAATGACAACTCTGCCATGTCCATCAAGAAAGGTTCCTTTCCTAAAAAAGATAATCCCCATTCCAGTGTAAGAGCATGCCAAGTTGTGGCACCTGTCTTTATCAAGACCCTTACCTGTTGCCTCATTTCTAAAGTTAGCTGTCAGCAAGGTAGTTTCGACAAATGGGTTTCCCCTCTTCTGCCAGACCAGTTCCCTCCTATTCTCCTGCAAATGCTGAACTCTGAGATCATAGAACCAGTCCCTCCTTCAGAAAGAATAAGAGCTTTCTTCTCCATAATTTTCTTGGTTTTGAAAAAAGAGCAGTCATAGGGGCTGATGTTGGACCTTTTTTTTTTTTCTGAATACGTTTGTCATGGTCCCTAAGTTCAAGATGCTCCCCCTGCAGACGGTGCTTACTTTGTTTACAGACCACTGCTTCATGGTGACCCCGGACTTGAAGGATGCCTGTTGTCGTATCCCCATTGTTCATTGCTTCAGGAGATATCTGAGATTTGTTGTCTCTGGTTCACACTATTAGTTTTCTGCGTTGCCCTCTGGGCTATCCACTGCACAGCGATTATTTCCTTGCTCCGCTAGGGGCCCACTGTCGGACTCTGGGCATGCATATTTTCCATACTTGGACAACTTCCTAATCTATGCACAGTCTGCGACCAGGTGTTTGGGATTGTTAGAGAAGGTATTGGTCTTACTGTCCCATCTAGGGCTCAAATCTAGCAAAGTAGTAGTGTCTGACACCCTTGCAGAGACTCATTTTTCTGGGATGCTTAATCGACACTAACAAGAGAAAGATCCTGTCATACCAGATGGTGTTTCTGGAATTTTCCAAGAGGAATGTTGCCTATGTGAGATAATTCCTAAAGATTCTTGGACTGATAGCATCTATGATTCTCATGATACCACTGGCTCTTCTTCACATGAGAAGAAAACTGTGATATTTCTCAAGTTGAATGACCCAGCATCTTCATTCCCTGGAATACAGTTGCCAGTGCTGCCCTTCATCAGACAAATATTACAGTGGTGGATAAAGCAGTTGAGTATCAATCCAGGGCTTCCTTTCTCCCTCCAGTGCCAGTGCAGTCTCTCCAGACTGACTTATCTGACTTCGCTTAGGGAGTTGTGTCAGTGGGGATGCAAGTGCAAGTCACTTGTAGGTGCCAAGGGCCCACGGAAGCCTATCAGTAACGAGGAGATGTTAGTGATTTACACCTTGAAAGTCCATCACCAGTGGACTCCAGGTGCTCTTCTGTTGGTTACTGACAACAGCACAGTGGTCTGATGCCTCAGCAAACAAGTGGGTATAAAGTCTTGCCGTCTGTGCCCTTTGGCAGTATTGACTAGAAATGGCCTTTTCAGTATTCTCTGACTCTTCTGGCATCATATGTCCCATCAGAGCAAAACATTGTGGCATACAGACTAAGCAGATCGTGAGCAGACCCACATGAGTAGCAGCTCAAGGCAGAGGTGTTCCAGGATCTATTCTAAATGTGGGAAATGCCTCTGATAGGTCTGTTCACCTCCTTCAAAATAGACAGCTGGAGAAATCCTTTTCCAGTCATCCTTGCAGCCATGCTTGGAGGACATATGCATTCTCATTCTCTTGGACAGGAAAGTTCCTGTATGCATTTCCACCCTTTCCACTGATTCAAAAGGTACTTCTGAAGGTTCAGAGAGAAATGCCAAAGATCATTGTGGTGACCCCCTATTGGCCTAGGCATTTTTGCCTCTCCCTCTTTACGGTATTGCCCAAGGGCAATTACCACTGACTTCCTTGCATGCTGGACCTGCTTAGTACAGTCGCAGGTGAGACTGATACACCCCGCCTTGGGAAAACATAATTTGGCAACCTGGATGATTCAGTTTTGACTCCATTTAGACAGTTGTTTCACGAGGATGTGCAGCAGGTGTTAAAGGAGGCCAGAAAACCTGCTACTAGAAAATCTAATGTTTAAAAATGGGTGAGGTTTTCTAAGTGGTGCCAAAATGGAAATGGAGGATCCATTAAGTTTAATATCCCTTTGGTCTTGAAATACTTGTGTGAGCTACTTCAGGATGGCCTATCATGTACATCTATTAAGGTGCATTTAGCGGCCTTGCTTGACTGCCTGTAAATCCCCTCTTTCTTCTCTCTTGGTAAAATAGTTATAAGGAGTATTTCATATGTGTTCCCCTCACAAGCAAATTCCTTCTTTGTGGTATCTCAGTTATGTTGTTGAAAAATTGATCCTACCACCTTTTGTACTGGCAGGTCATACTAATCTCAAGTTCATAGGTTCATAGGTTGGTACTAGGCTATCAGCCCTAGGGCCTATACGAGCCTAGCCATAACAATTCCCTGGCTATTTCTTCCCACACTATTTACTTCCCTGGACCCCTGTCTAGCAGGGCAACTGACATGATCCCCGGGGTGAATTTTCCTTTCTCCCATCCAATCATCAAGGTTCCTTTTGAAGAGGGCCAGAGAGGCACTCTGCTTGACATGTATGGGCAATCTATTCCAGAGTCTGGGGAGTCTCTGGGTCAGGAACCTATCCCTCCAGCATGTTTTGTTTATTGTGATGACAAGGTTTAGATCCCTGGAGCATGTGGCTCTGAGTGATTGGGATTTCTTTAAGTGTAGCATGTCCAACAGCTCTGGGTTTGACATGGCCTTGTACGTTAAGCAGAGATCGCCTCTGAGTAGATGATATGCGACAGAGTATAGCTGGAGTTTTTTAAGGCGGTCAGCATAGGTCTGCTTTAGGCCTGTGATTCTTTTAGTGAGGTATTTCTGCGGCCTTTCCAGTTGTTGCAGATGTCTTGAGAGGTACATACCAAACGGGGCGTTGTATTCTATAATGGGTCTAATGAGGGATGAGTACAGTGGGACAATGTTTACGTACTAACGCTTCCAGTTTTCTGGTTTTGATTATACAGTGGGACAATGACCTCCTTTTTTCTGGATGAAAAGCCCTTAGTGATGAGGTGTGCCACATAGGAGGATTTCCTGACTGTTGTGGCGATGTGGTTATCGAAGGTGAGACCACTGTCCACCTGTGTCCCTAAGTCTCTTATCACACTTTCGGTGTTTAGTGTACTGCCACCTATATGATAATTCACGGATACATGTTTTTTCCCAAAGGGGATAACTATACATTTCTTGGCATTGAGCTTGAGCCCATGGCTCTGGCACCAAGCATCTGTTTCTGTAAGGCCCTTTTGTAGAGTATCCACATCATTTGGGGATTCAATAATGGCTCCCAGTTTGCAGTCATCTGCGAACTTTGTTAGCCAGAGTCCCTTAATGTTGGCCTGTACTTCAGAGAAGTAGATGCCAAACATGAGCGGTCCCAGGACTGAACCCTGAGGTACTCCACTTGTCTGGAGCTGGATTTGGAGTCGGCTACTTTTACAGTGTGGGTTCTGTCAGTAAGCCAGTTAGCAACCCATTGGGTGACGTAGGGATTAATGCCCAGTTTAGTAAGTTTATCTATGATTCCAGATAGGTGTCAAAGGCCTTGGCAAGGTCTAGATAAGCTGTGTGGACCACCTTACCCTTGTCCATGGCTCTGGATACTGATTCGAAGAAGTCAATCGGGTTCAGGAGACAAGATCGGCCCTCCACGAACCCAAACTGGGTGGGGTCCAGTGTTTGAAGGTTGCCAATGTCTTTGTTTATAAGTTCCATGATAATACACTCCATAGCCTTGCAGATAAGGCTTGTCAGACTGATGGGACGGTAGTTTCCGGGATCCAAGGTGGATCCCCCCTTGTGGAGTGGGATAACTGTAGCTGTGCACCACTCAGTGGGCATGAAACCTGAGGTGAGGCTATGATTAAACATGACACTTAAGTGAGGTGCCAGTTCATTTTGTAGTTCATGTAGTACACAGCCCGGGATGTCATCTGGTCCCATGGATGCTGTAGTCTTAGCTTTGGAGAGTGCGTTTTTTACCTGTGTGACCATTATTACCGGAAATTGGCAATCTTCCGGTATTGAGATGGGCCATTTAGGGGGTGAGAGGGGGGGTGAAGTTGGCACTGAATCGATCTGCCAGGATATTGGCAATATCCTTGTGATCAGTATATTTAATGCCATTATGTTTTAGCTCAGAGCAGATCTGAGCATTGCCATTTAGATTCTTGACATAGTTATATAGAATGCCTTGTGGTTGTCTTTCGAATCTTTGGCAATTTTATTTTCGTAACTAGCTTTGGAGGATTTCTCAGTTTCTTACTGAGGCTTGTAAGGGAGTTTTTTGCATCCTGGGATTTTCCTCTTTTCTGCAACAGTTTCTTCCTTTTGTTGTAAAGTTTGTTTATGGCAGGGGACCACCAGATTGGCTTCCTTTTTTTGAATGAGAGCACTTTGGTTTATTTGGAATGGCACGATTCATGCATGAGTGGATGTGCTCGTACAGTGCCATAGTGTAGGCTTCAGCAGTTGAACTTTCAGTTCCCATCTGCATGGGTGTCATGAAGTTTGTCAGTTCTGAGTTGAGTAGTATGAAGTTAGCTTTGGAGAAGTTTTTTATGGAGGTTTCCTTACTGGGGATTGGGGGTGGGATCTGGATGTTAAGGGTGATTAGCTTATGGTCAGACCTGACTAACGAGGGGGTGACCATAGGTGTGGAGCATCAATTTCCCATGTTGGTAATGACCAGGTCTAGAATATTGGACCCCCTGGTGGGACTATGGATTAGTTGATCCAGGGCGTTGGAATTTATGAATTCCAAGAACTGTTGGGCAAAGGTGTTGGTACAGGAGTAGTTTTCCCAGTTAATGGCAGGGTAGTTAAAATCACCCAGTATTAGGGTGTTTGGTTCTATCTTAATATTTTCCAGTATGTTTAGAAAGGTGTAGTGAGAATCTTGGGGTATAGTGGGGGATCTGTAGCAGGCTACAATTTGGATTGCAGTCTTACCTAGTGTTAGTTGCACCTGGAGAATTTCAGACGCATTGTGTTGAGCAACTAGCCTGGTGGTGTGAATATCCTTGGTGAATATCAACACTCCTCCACCTTTAGTGTTTCGGTCCTGGTTTGGTGGCCGAAAAGTGTGGTAAGAGTTGTAGCCTGGTATTGCAGGGGTGCTCTCTGGAGCCTTGAACCAGGTCTCAGTTACTACACAGATATCGATGTTCTCCATTTTTAGGAGTGCCTCGAGAGAGTGCATTTTGAGGTTTAGACTTCTAGCATTGAGTAGCATTACCTTCAGATTTTGCATGCTTGTACCTGTTACGGTGGTGGTTTTGTCCTTTGAACTTTGCCTAAAAAAGGCACTATAGGGGTTGCAAGAGCCTTAGCCAGTAACCTGAATCCCAGGGGCGATAGATGCAGACCATCTCTGGCAAAGCATCGTGGTCTGTCAATCATGTCGCCCCAGGCAGACAGATACTGGATCTCCTTTGAATGACACCAGAAGCTTAGCCAATTGTTGAAGTCAATCATTTTGTCCTTATATTGTGGTATCATTCTGGGCGAAGGCAGGATGCTACTCAGGGCTAGGGTCGTACTTGCCTGGGCCACATGATCCGAGAGCTCTTCCATGTCTCTTTTCATGTAGTCCAGGGAGGTACGTCTCAAGTCATTCACTCCAACATGGACAATGACAGAGTCATATTTGTACTTGCTGTGGAGTGACTTGAGTGCATGCGTTATGTGGTGGATCCTGGCACCCGACAGGCAGCTGACTGTAATTTTCTCCTTGTTCAACCTAGTGAGAGGGACATCAGTGTGCCGGACTATAGAGTCACCTATGACTAAAGTGTTAGGTACATTGTCTTGCCTTAGGGGCTGTTGCTGGGTGACACACTGGTGTTGTGAACTATGTGACACTTTGGTTGTGATTGGTGTTTGTTTGCGTTTCAGCTTCAGAGGTCCTTTTTGCTTGGGCAGGTTACAGTTAAGGGCCTCTGCATATGTGGATTTAGTGTTGCTATGTTTGGGTGTTGGTGGTGTGGGTTTAGAAGGGCTATGTGTTGCTTGAGGTGTAGTGTGGGTGTTAACCTTCTCCTCTCCTCTTGACTGTCTAGCACAGTCTTGGGTGGAGAAAGCTTTGCTTCCATTTTGGCTATGTAAGTGCATCTCTCACAGGTTGTAGTGTTGGGTGGTAGGAGGAGAGGGTTGTCTGTGTACATGAGGCAACTGCTGCATTGCCCCAGTATGCCCAGATTCACCAGGTAGACAGGAGAAATCACCGGAAGCTGACCCTTGGACATGCCAGGTTTGGTGCTTTTTTTTTTTTTGTAAAGTACAGGAGCTGTTTTCCCTTACCTTAGCAAGGTACTTTGCAATTATAGGCTGTTTAGTGCCTACTATTAATTTCTCCTTATTAACAAGGAGAGTTGAGTGCTTGTATCAGTTTAAGGCTTCCTAGTGCTTTCCAGCAGGTATTAGAGAAAGTGCTAGTCACAGGGATGCTTAAAGGTAAGATGAAAAAAATGCACACTGCAGTGTGCACTAGAGAAGTTAGATGTGAAAGTAGGTAACTTAAGTTTTACCTGTTTAAAAAGTTAAGGTTTAGTGGAGAGTTACTATTTTTAAAACAGCAAGATGAATTGAAAGGGGTGGGCACTTTTGTATTCTGGTACTATGGAATACAGTAGGATGGCCAATAAATTTAAATTGTTGAAGGGGAGGGATTTAAAAAAAATGATGATTTTGTGATTACTCACACATGCCAGTGAAAGAGAGGAAATGAGATATATGGTCAGATTAACATAAGAGGCAGGCAACTAGAAAGACAGTGATATTTCTGCCTGACTCAGAAGAGAGAGAGCTGTGGTCTCTTTTGAAGTTTTAATATGCTGTTAAAGCAGAATGCAAGTAAAACACAAGGTAAAGAAAACAAACCACAGTATTCAAAATATAGAAAGGCAATGAATTAATACAAAATACAAAAAATAAAAGCAAACTAATCTTTCCTTCACAGCAAAGTGTAGCAGAGTCTGGATGAGCCTTTCTGGAAAACTGTTTTGCTTTTTGCTGGATTGCTGTAGCCTCTGCAAGGCAAGTTTCTGAGTTGCAAGCTGTATTGGTGGGATTACCTTACCAGATTTTCCACAGGGATAGGATTGTGTCGCACATTAATCCTGCTTTCCTGACGAAAGTGGTTTCAAAGTTTTCAATTAAATCAGTCTATGAATCATCCTGTGTTCATTCCAGAATGTAAGAATAAGGGAGAGAGAATGGTTCATTCTTTAGGTGTGCATAGGCAGCTCAGTTACTACCTTGACAGAACTAAGTCCTTTAGGAAGTTTAAAAGGCTTTTTATTTTCCTTTTCTGGGGCAAGGAAAGGTCATAATGCCTCTTAGTAACCTGTTGTACATTGGTTGTCCTGTGGTATTGCTTTTTGCTTTACCAGTCATAGCAAGAGAAATCAAGGCAAGGTAAAGGCACTTTCCACCAGGGCCTTTTTTTTTCAGTTGTGTATTGGAAAGGAGTAACTCTAGAAGTATTCTAGAGGCAGCAACTTGATCCTCCACCCATACCTTCACAAAGCATTGCAGACTGGATGCTTTTGGTAGATCCAGAGCCGGCTTCATGAGGACTGTTCTTCAGGGGGTTCCTGGACCCTTATCCTTCCTCCTTCCAGGTTGGGTGAGCTTTGAGAATCTACTCCATATTCCAGTAAGGCAGTGTGTTTGTTGAACATAGTTCAGTTGCTCAAGTTCCACTGACTTGTAACAGCAGATGTTTGTAGAACTCACTGACTTACTGGCACTGTCCCCCCCCCCCTTTTGTTGGATGTATGTAGCTGCTTGATAGAGTCAGTGTTTAATTTTGTTCAGAAACCTTTTTTCTTGTATGTGTGGGGTGTTTGGTATGGAACACTAGGTGTTTGCAAAGCTTATGTTTTTGTCTGCTCTTCCTGTTGGACCCTAGAAAACTGAAAGGGTCCTGTATGTGCATTTGAAGAGCTGTCCTGGTCCTGCCAGGTGGTTTGTCATTCACACTCACAGTCAGGCAGTGAGAGAAGTTCTAAGCTTTTGGAGAGTGCCAGAGGGAAGGTAGCAGGGCAGTACTACCCATATTGCCAGTAAGGCAGTGTGTTCTATGAACATTTACTGTTAGAGGTAAGTGGAACTTCTGCAGCTGTACTTTAGCGTGCTGGAGAGGGACCTGGGACTACAGAAAATCCCCAACCGCTAAGAATGATGGCTTCACTGTCAGATGCTTGACTCTTGTTACGTGGCCAAATTTAAATAAAATGACCTATGAATTTGAGCCCTTTGAGCAAGAGGAATGTTTGATGGTTAAAGGGACAATGACAAAAAAATGCACTCAGAATATTGTAAAAGGATTATGCAGTGAGCTTTCATGGACCCTTGAAGTATGACTTTGTGATTCTAATGAAGAAATTGTTGATTAGCAGAATTGGACGCAAAGTACCATTTTGGTGGAAAAGAACATGGTAGATTGCAGTACAGAGGCTGTGATCACTGTCTGAATTGTATTGTCTCCTCATTACTTCGTGGGTTGAAGTCTTCCTGTAGAAAGCATTTATTGCATGGAAAGTTTTGTGAGGAGTGGTTAGTCTATGAGTGTTTGCAGATCATCAAAAATCCTATTCAAATATCAAACTGTTATTTATAGGTGGCAGCCTTGGGCACTCTGTTAATTTTTTTTCAGCAGTATCCGTCAGATACAGTCATAAATGTATTTGAAATGAAGATACATGATCAGGAATCAGTCATGGAACTTGGAATAGAGTTTCTATTTTATTATTTTCAGTGATGAAAATGCTTTATAATATGTGCTGCATTGGCCCCATCTTTGAGCGGTTGTGCTTTTTGCCAGTCTATATGTTTCTCACTTCGCTAAGAATTCTATGACTTGTAATTTTATTTTGTGTCATTATGTTGTATATGCAGTGTGAGTAGGGTCATTGTGATCCAAATACTGTGTAGGCATCCTTGAATTGTGAAGACTGTGCAAACGGGAGTCTGAAGTGCAAACAGCAGTGTGAAGTTTCTGTAGGGTTACTCTTGTTGAATAGCAGAAGGTTGTAATGAAAACCTTTTAAATTTAGTCTGTGAGGACAATTTCATCACTATAAACTGCAAGTGACTGTATTGGTTAATGGTATTAAGGTTGAGAAACTGCCATGTTTGCGAAAACAGGACTATGTTTAGACTGGACTGATTGGACTTTGGAGTTTGACACATTTTTTCCATGCATTTTTAGATTATTAGTTGTCTGATTTAGATGAAGGGAATATTTTAAGAATTATATTTTTTAAGTGCAAATTTTTATAGAAATTAGATATTTATCATTGGTGGGTTGTATTGTACACATTCATTTCAGGTAGTGTGCCCCCTCCACGTTTCATGTGTTTTTGGAATGAAAATGAAGACTTTTTGGTGAAGTATATCTTTGTCTGGTGTCACTGGGAATTCCTCATGATTGTTGTAGAGACATATACCTCATCAGGTTTTCATATGAAAACAATGTCTGGATTTTTGGAATTGCTGTGAGAATTGAAAAACACTGGGGTGCAGGATGTTCCAAAAGTTAGAATGAGTGGATTGGATGAGTCAAGTTTTCTGTAACGGTATAGCAGTTTGCTGTCACATTATGGCTGAAGGTGCATCCTACCCTGATAAACTAACGCTCTATCATTTTCCGTCTTTATGTAATTGTGTACTTCTACAGGCTGTCTTCTTTCCTTTCTTATATTCCCTGAGTGCCTATTGTTGGCAGTAGCTTTGTTGAAATGGATTTTTAGGTCTGTTGGGAGGGTCACTGTAGTAGTAAATCATAACATTTGGGCTATAGTCCCCCTCCTACCTTGTCTTTACCCTGGTACAAGGTTCATCAGTAGTCCTGTACTCCCAACAAAGGCCTTAGCTGGTCCCTTGCCACCGTTATGTAAAACCTTCATAATTGTGCAAGGCACTTACACATATAGCCAGTGTTACTAGGATCTTTCATATGTTCATAATTCCCATTGCTGCAGTAAACTTTTAGTTATATGGGTTGTATTTTGACAAGGAAACAACAACCTGTCAGCTTCACAAAGCTCTGGCTCCCTGCCACACATTCACTCTGACTGCTGATTGGTCAGCCCAGTGGAAGGATATCGGCTGTCAGAGTGACGCAATCTTCTGATGTTCTTCGTGTTTCACTGTTGCAGTCATCACACTTGGGTTATCTGCCTGCAGGTAGCCCTCAGTCGGCCAGAATACCAGAATCTTGGGATTTCTGCGTCGGATGCTGTCGCCTCTTCCATGACGTCAGGTCATCATGGGTATAAAACATGCAGTCAACGCCATTGCATTAGCTTTTTTTGCCGCACGGGAGCCCAAAGCAGAAGCAGTTCACAAGTGCCGGTCGGCAGCTTCCTGAAATTTTCGTTTTTCGAGTTTCAAACCTAAAGTCTTCTAAAGCTAAGTACCACGTTGGGGATCCTTTTTTCTTACTCTAACCGATGTCAGAAAAAGTGAACAGTTGTCTTGCCTGTGGAAAGCAAATACTTCACAGAGATTTTCATTCTTACTGCGTCATCTGTTTAGGCCCAGACCACGACGTTCCTCGCTGTAGGTTTTGTGTTTTGTTTAATGCCCGAACTATTCGTCGTCGGGCTATCTTTGTCACTAAATTCTTTCGCTCTTGTTCTCCGTATTCCAAAATGGTTTCGATAAGCCAACCGACTACTGATCTTCCGAAAAAACATAAGGATAAAGACAGGGACAGACCGCATAGGCCAGTACTCAGTGAGGCGCCTTCACAGCCCCTGATACCCGCTTCTGCAGATTCGCAGGCCTCTGCTGTGACCTATTTGGATTCCAGTATTCCACGAGTTGCTTCTTCGACTATGCTGTGCAGGCACTGGCTTCTGAGGGTGTATTCCAACCTTCCGATGTTCGTATTAAACCGACATTTTTGTTTTTGCCTAAAACTACCGAGTTTCTCAGGCCCAGAGTGCACACTATGCCTAGAAAACCGACGACCAAAGCACATGCTCAAGCTCCCATGCCATGGAAACAAATGCTTAGAATGGCTGAAGACCTTATAACTTTATTTAGGGGAAGCCAGCCTTCCCCCTCTAAAAGACAAAGTATTGTTTTTCCTTCTAATTCTACAGACAATGAGTCCGATGATTCTGATCCCTCTGATTACCAGGACATACGCTTATCTACCTATGAGGATTCAGATGCAGAGGATTCCATACCCTCTGCCTCCCCCCCAGAGGATTTTTCTTTTGGTAAAACCTTGCATACTTTAAGAGAGCATTTCCACTGGGAATGCCAGGACTACCCTCAGTCCAAAAAGAGACTCCCAAGAAGTTTTAGACTTGCCTCAGCACAGGCCTCTAGCTATACTCCCTGTCCTGGACATTGTAGATGATGTCTTCATGGAATCCAGTCTTACTCCTGATACTTTACCACCAGCTCCTAGAAAGCCTGACAGGTACTACAGAGTACCTGACTCTTTAAGAATCCCACTGCGGATCCAGAGACTATTTCCCAGTGACCTAAAGGCATTAAGGCTGCCACAGCCAAAAATCCTACCCCTTCGGACAGGGATTCTAGAGCTTTAGACAGATGGGGTAAGAAGGTATATACCTCTGCAATTCTTGCCATCAGGGCTTTAAATTGCCAGTTTCACATGTTGAAGTACCAGCAGCATATTATGGAACTAATTAAACAAAAAATGTTGTTGCTTCCAGATTGTACAGAAAATAAAGATTTGCAACAGTTCTTGCATTCTGCCAAACCAAATTAGTAAACATACTTTGCAGTGTGGTTTTGATGCCTTAGAAGCATCTTGCAGGGCTACTGTCACTGGGTCTGTACTGAGAAGGCATGCTTGGCTGAAGGAGCCAATCTTGCCAGACCATGTCAAAGCAAAATTACTAGATGCCCCATTAAACCAGGAAAGGTTGTTTGGCACAAAAGTAGAATAAGCTCTTAAAAAGATGGAGGAAAAAAACAAATATATGCAAACTGTTAAAGATTTCTTACAGGTGCAGCCACCTAGATTCAGTAAGCATTGGCCTTCTAAAAACTGGTAATTTCCAGTCCCTCCCAGCCATTCTCAGTCCAAACCCAGGGGCAACAAGCTTCCAGGACTACAGTCTCAGGGTATGCAGAGATCTAAACAGAGTGGTAAGCCACCCTCTTAGGGAAAAAGTATACAATAACTTGTCTATCTTCCTTCCCAGCAAAGCCCAAGTACTTGCACCCCTAGGAGGAAAATTGCCCTGCATGCACAAAACTGGATGTCCCTTACCCAGGACAGATGGGTCCTAAACATTGTATCCCAGGGATACAGATTCTACTTTCACTCACTGCCAACCCCAAGCGGGCTGCCAGACCTTCCTCCAAACCAGTGGGCAAAGGATCAAAAACAAGTACTTTGTCTTCTCAGTATCAGGGCTGTTCAACCTGTACCAGGAGAGCAAAGGGGACAGGATTTCTACTCCAGACTGTTCCTGGTGCCCAGAAAAGAGGACTCTTGGCGCCCTATCCTACATCTGTCATTTCTCAACACCTCCTTGGTGGTCCCAAAATTCAAAATGTTGACTCTGCAACAGCTTCTTCCTATGCTAGCCAAGGATGCTGGCTAGTCACCCTAGACTTAAAAGAAGCTTATCTGCACATCCCTATAAAGGAATCTTGCTGGAAATGTCTACATTTCAGGGCAGGCTCTATGCACCATCAGTTCTCTGCACTTCCTTTTGGCTTATCTACTGCGCCCAGGGTATTCGCAAAGTGCCTGGCTCCAGCCATTGCATACTGCAGAGAAATCTTCAAATTTACCCATACTTGGATGATTGTCTGATTCAGGCGGACAGTCAGGAATTGCTACTTCAGCACCTGATATTTGTAGAGAGACTTCTAATTTCTGTGGGGGTACACCATCAACGAAAATAAATCACAACTGGTGCCCAGCCAAAAATTGTATTCCTGGGAGCAAGCTTGATCACAACTTCCCAGATGGCATTCCTAACACCAGAAAAACAGGTTTGTTTGACCGACTACTTCAAACTGATGGCCACCAAAACCCAGCTATCCGCAAGAAAAATGCTGCAAGCCCTAGGGTCCATGGCCTCATGCATTCTACTAATTCCATATGCAAGACTGCATATGGGGAAACTTCAGTGGTACTTAAAAAGTCTCTGGTGTCACCATTCTCAGGACCTGGAAACACTGATTCCTTTCATTCCTTGTCTAAGGCCAGAGTTCTTTTGGTGGGCAGAGGCATGCAACCACAACAAGGGACTCCCTTTCACTCTACCCCTCGCCCCCCAAACCCTGACAACAGATGCATCAGGCTATGCGTGGGGGGCTCACATAGCAGGCAAATGCATTCAAGGCAAATGGAGCCCAGGACAAATTATCTTGCATATCAATCTAAAAGAAATGTTAGCTATTCAGAATGCTCTGACAGCCTTCAAATACCTTTTCCTTCCAGGACAACTCCTGATAAAGACAGACAGCACCACAGTTATGTGGTACATAAACAACCGGGGGGGGGGGACTCATTCCTACCCACTCTGCAGGTTAGACATGGCACTTTGGAAACACAGCCTTGAGCAACCAAGTGCATCTGCAAGCTCAATTTCTGCCAGGCAAACAAAATTCACTGGCAGATGACTTAAGCAGAAATCTACTGGACCTACACCACTGGAAGCTGGAACCCAACTCTTTCAGACTTCTAAGCAACAGGTGGGAGACTCCAGAGGTGTGGACCTCTTTGCCTCCACCCCTTAAACCATCACCTGAAGGAATTTTGCACCAGTAATCCCCACAGCCAAGCATGGAAAGTGGATGCCATATCCTTTACATGGGAAAACCTCTCAAGTTATGCCTTTCCCCCTCTGCCCCCCTCCTCTCAAAAGTACTACTCAAGACCAAACAGGACAGGCCAAGGACAATCCTTATTGCCCCAGACTGGCCACACCAGTACTGGTACCCACTCCTACGCAGTCTGACAGCAGTGCCACCTTGACACCTACACCAGACCCCCTCCCTGCTGTCCCAGCAGGAGGGACAGATTTTGCATCCACAGCTGCAAACTCTGAACTTTGCAGCCTGGTTTATTCCCTGAATACACCACCAGCAACCCTTAGTCAACAGGAATGGACGTCATCCTTGAGGCCAGAAGACCTAGTACTAGGGAATCCTATTCAGAAAAGTGGAAAAGATGTTCTTGGAGCCAGTCTCAAGGAAAGGACACAGCTGTGCCCACCTTACCTCAAATCCTGGATTACCTAGCAGAACTACTCCACAAAGGTCTGTCCTTCTCATCTATTAAAATCCATGCCTCTGCAATCTCAGCTCATTACAATGCTGAGCCACCTCTATTTTCTCACCCTCTCATCAAACAGTTCCTGAGAGGCGGTAACTATTTAAGGCTCCCAAGGAGAGCTCCACACCTGCCTGGGACCTTAACTTTGTACTAGAGAAGCTCACACTTCCCCCTTTTGAGCCTGCAGATGCAGCAGAGTTAAAATTCCTCTCTTGGAAAACAGCCTTACTTCTAGCCATCACTTCAGCAAGAAGAGTGTCTGAAGTTACAGGCTCTAATGGCTGTGGAACCCTTCATTATTTTCCATGCGGACAGGGTTTCCCTCAGGACTTACCCATCATTTATGCCCAAGGTGGTATCCAGTGTGGCTTTAAACCAATCCATCCATTTACCAACCTTTTTCCCTAATCCTCAGAATAAAGGGGAAAGGATTCTGTACTCCTTGGACATGCACAGACAGCTCAGGTTCTACCTTAACAGAACTAAACCGTTCAGAAAATCTGACCAGCTGCTAGTCAACTTTGCTACAGGGGCAGAGGGCAAAGCCATTTCAAAGCAACCCATTTCCAAATGGATAGCACTCTGCATCCATTTCTGCTACAAACACCATGGAAAACCTACCCCACATGGGGATCAGAACTCATTCCACTAGGGTTACCTCAACCTCTACAGCATTTCTCAGGGGAGTGCCTACCAGAGACATTCTGGAAGCTGCAACTTGGAGTTCTGCACACTCCTTTACCAAGCATTACCTCTTACCTATTTCTTCTAAATTAAGAGCTGGATTTGCCACAGCAGGTTTATAAGGCCTGATAGCTAGCCCCAATACTTCTTGACTGCCTCCACCCTTCCTCAGCTTTGGGAATCAACCCAAGTGTGATGACTGCAACAGTGAAACTTGAAGAACATAGTACAGTTGTGTACAGTTACCATAAATGTAGATGTTCGAGTGTCTTCACTGTTACAGTCCTGGTTACCCTCCCTCCAGCCCCCCTGACTTTTCTATTCTTTCTACCTATCCTCTTTTTGGCTATATCTTATGGCAGTGGTATTTACTTTTTACTGGAGGTGTTCCACACCATGTAATTGCTTCCTATTTTGGGGACTCCTGACATCTGGGGCAAGAAAAACTGATGTAATGGCATCAGCTGCATGTTTTATACCCATGACGACCTGACGTCATGGAAGAGGCGACAGCATCCGACGCAGAAATCCCAAGACTCTGGTATTTGGGCCGACTGAGGGCTACCTGCAGGCAGATAACCAAAGTGTGATGACTGCAACAGTGAATACACTCGAACTTCTACATTTATGGTAAGTGTACACAACTGTACTTTCTTTCTTGCCACCTCTGGAGGAAGCAGCATTTGGCCTTGAAGCTTCCTTTCTGGCAGTTAATTACCCTGTGGGGAACCGCTCCACACAGAAATCATTGCCCTTATAAGAAAATATTTTTATTTTTATTTTATGACTAAAAGCAGTATTTCCTCTCTTAAGAACCCTTGTATTTTTTCACAATATTGGAAGTTTCCTGTCAGGGAAACTATTTTTAGTTAAGGGCTTAATGTCCTTCAAGAATGCAACTGCAGTCATAACATGAGGGTTGTCCTGCCTCAGGCAGCCCTCGGTCGGCCGGATTCCAAAGTCTGGGTCCGACGTCGGCTGATGTCACATTTCTCTCCGACGTCAGAGCGGCTGGAGTACATGAGCATCAGCCGACGCCATTTTCTTCAGTCTTTCTTGCCGCACGGTGCCCGAAGCAGAAGCAGTTCGCAAGTGCCGGTTGGTCAGCTCCTGTATTCTACGATACCGAAGTCATCAAAAAAGCTAAGTACCCCGTTGGGGACCTTTTCTTGCCTCAGCCGATGTCAGAAATTACTGAAAAAGTTAACAATTGTCTTTTTTGTGGTAAACAAATACCTCATAAGGATTTCCACTCTTACTGCCTCCCTTGCCTGGGCCCAGACCACGAAGTCTCGGCCTGTGTAGCCTGTGCTCGCTTCAACAAGCGCACTCTCAGGCGCCGGGCGGAGTTCGCTGAAGATTTTTTCGGCGATAAATTTGCTTACACCATGCCGTCGGATCTTCCGACATCGCAAACTCCCAAAAAGCGAAAAGACCGGGACCGACATCCTCGGCCCGCGTCTACCACCGACTCCACACCAAAACCTAGCGCGAGTGCTCCGGTTCCCTCTGAGACGGTCTCTCCACCACTCCGAACCGAAGACACCGCATTACCGACGACTCCGATTCCAGACATTACTCCGACGCCAGCTATAGACTTTCCTCCGGATACCGAAACCGAGGAAATGCCCGAGACCATTGCTGTAGACAGGGTCACTCCTGCACGTGGAGCTGCCAGGCCTCCTATGGCCATGTCTATTAAGGCCTACACTAGGGCTAAGACAGCCAGCAAAACAAAGCATATTGCTTCCAAATCCTTACCTCAGCCGACTCCGGAGACACAAATTATGTCCATGGCTGCTAATTTAATTTCCATGATCAGAGGTTCACAGGCCCATCCTGAGAGAGCATCCCAGCCTCCTCCTGATAAAAGACCCCAGGTTGAACCCTCTGACCCTTCTCCTTCTGATGAAGACTCTGAGGGCTCTCTCCACTCTGATAGCCAGGAAGAGCTCCTCCAGACCTATGAGGACTCGGATGCAGAAGATTCCATACCTTCAGCCTCCCCTCCTGAGGATATTTCTTTTGGGGAAGTTCTGCACACCATGAGGGAACATTTCAAGTGGCAGGGTCAGGAATATTCTGATTCTAGGAAACGCCTTAGGACTTTCCTTAAGAAGCCTCAGCACAGGCCCTTAGCTATTCCTCCTGTACTTGATGTTCTGGATGATTTGTATTCTGATTCTAGTGCTACCCCTGATTCTCTTCCTCCTGCTCCAGCCAAGCCAGACAGGTATTACAGGGTCCCAGAAACTCATTCCCATTTATTCAGGGCCCATACTGCTGATTTGGAAACTATTTCACAGGGGCCTAAAGGAGTTTCAGCCTCCACCTCAAAAATCCTTTGCCCTCCAACAGGGAAGCAAGGTCATTAGAGAGATGGGGTAAAAGGTTTACACATCCACTACCTTATCTATGAGAGCTTTAAATTGCCTTTTTCATATGTTCCAATATCAGGATTATCTCTTAGAAGATTTACAAAAAACATTAGCTTCTCCTGATCCTTTAGACAGGAAGACTTTGCAGGAAGCTGTACGTAACACTCAGCAAGTAAGCAATCACTTCCTGCAGTGTGGATATGATGCACTGGAAGCTTCATGTAGGGCAGCTATGACAGGGGCAGTGATGCGTAGACATGCTTGGTTAAAAGATCAACCTCTACCAGATCATGTAAAAGCAAAACTTCTGGATGCACCTTTGGAAAAGAACAAGCTTTTTGGTGCAAATGCTAAGGATGTGTTAAAGACCATCGAAGAAAAAGCAAAATCAGTTCAGACTGTGAAAGATTTCCTCCAGGTTCAACCCCCAGATTCAGTAGGAATTGGCCTTCAAAAAACTGGTCCTTTCCTACTCCAGAAAAGTTTCAAAGGGGTAAGAACAGACGTGGCCGAGGAAGAGGCCAATACAGAGGCCCTTACAGGGGCGACAATGGCAGCCAGGAAACCAAAGAAGTGACGAGGGGTTTCACCTGCCCAACAACCACAAACTCAATGACTTTCCTCTACTACCGCCTACCAGGGAACAACTAGAAGCTCCCTTGGGGAAATTATCTCTGTTTGCAGAAAACTGGCACAGACTGACAAAGGACAAATGGATTTTGGACATTATAGACCGAGGGTACAGGTTTCATTTTCATACCTTACCAAGAAAACAAGGCATGCCAAATCTACCACAACATCAAAGGGCAGAGGCTATCAAGCAAATCACTCTGCTGACTCGAATGAAAGCAATAGAAAGAGTTCCACAACAAGAACAAGAACAGGGGTTTTACTCAAGACTGTTCCTTGTTCCAAGAAAAGAATCTCAATGGAGACCAATACTGGACTTGTCTGCATTAAACACCTTTCTCATAGTACCAAAGTTCAAAATGCTGACTCTACAGCAACTCCTTCCCATGCTAGGCAAGGAGTCGTGGCTGATTACTCTGGACCTCAAGGAGGCATACCTGCATGTCCCTATCAGACACAGCTGCAGAAGATACCTCAGATTTCTTGCAGGGCCAGAGCATTATCAATTCTCAGCATTGCCATTTGGCTTATCTACTGCCCAGAGTATTTACAAAATGCCTGGCTTCAGTAATTGCTCATTGCAGGCTCCAGGGTATACAAATTTACCCGTACCTGGACGACTGCCTCATACAAGCGGACGACAAATTGATGTTGACAAAAACCTGGATTATGTCATACGATTACTTCAAGCTCTGGGATACACAGTCAACTTCCAAAAGTCAAGACTGCAGCCATCCCAGCAAATAATCTTCTTAGGAGCCAAACTAGACACAGCCTCTCAGATGGCTTACCTGACAGAAGACAAGCAAGAGAAGTTAACTCAATACTTCAAAGGTTTAGCAAAACTCACCCAGATGACTGCAAGGAGATTCCTACAGGCCCTGGGTTACATGGCATCCTGCATTCTACTGGTTCCATTAGCAAAACTACACATGAGAAAGCTTCAATGGTACCTAAAAGCATTTGGTCTCAACACAGCAACAACTTGGAGACAATCATACCACTCATTCCATGCCTACAAAAGGAATTCCTATGGTGGGCCTCGGTGAGCCAGGAAAACACAGGTATGTCATTCAAAAAACCACAGATAACACAGACCATGACTACAGACGCCTCAGACCTTGGATGGGGGGTGCACATGGAAGGCAGGTGTATACAAGGACAATTGTCTCCAAAGGAAACACATCTGCATATAAACCAAAAGGAAATGCTGGCAGTAATGCATGCTATCGAGGCTTTTCAACACCAACTCCAGCAAGGTCATTTAATGATACGGACAGACAACACCACTGTGATGTGGTACTATAAACAAGCAGGGGGGCACCCACTCTTACCCCCTTTGCAAACTGACAATGCAGCTTTGGGAGAAATCACTGAGTCTAAACATCCAGTTACAATCCCAGTTTGTTCCAGGAAAAGACAATGTGTTGGCGGACAGCCTAAGCAGGAATTTCACAGATCCACACGAGTGGAGGTTACATCCGAAGGCTTTCAGACAACTCACTTCGACATGGGGCAAGCCAGAAGTGGACCTATTTGCCTCTCACCTCAATCATCTTCTACCAAAATTTTGCACAAGGACATACCATCCAAAGGCTTGGAAAATAGATGCCCTTTCATTCAAATGGAACTCCCTAGCAATCTATGCATTCCCACCTCTGCCACTGATGACCTCAGTATTATTAAAGATCAAAGCAGAGAAGCCCAAGGGAATCATAATAGCCCCGGATTGGCCAAGACAACACTGGTACCCACTACTACGGAGCATATGTCACACCAGGAGGTGGGCCCTCCCTCAGTGGCCTCTACTTTTGACTCAACACAATTTCGAAACACTGCATCCAAACCTTCAGACACTGCAGCTAACAGCCTGGGAGATCCCCTAAATAACTTCAGCTTATCTCTCTCTAAGGAAGTTCAGCGGATACTAACAGAGGCTCGAAGACCATCCACCAGAAAGGTTTACTTAGCAAAGTGGAAAAGATTCAGCAATTGGAATACCAGCAAGGGACATGATGCATCATTACTGAACATCCCACTCATCTTGGAATATTTGGCAGATATGTTACAGAGCGGCCTCTCATATTCTTCAATAAAGATACATGCATCTGCTATTTCAGCTAGATACAACACTGATCCTCCTGTTTTCTCTCACCCCTTACTAAGACAATTCCTCAGGGGAATCAAGAACATCAAGCCACCAAGAAAGGCCCCAGTGCCAGCCTGGGACCTCAATTTTGTCTTAGAAAAACTGACTCTACCTCCTTTTGAGCCAGCAGCTTCAGTTGACTTGCAATTTCTCTCATGGAAAACAGCTTTCCTGTTGGCAATTACCTCAGCAAGAAGGGTTTGAGCTACAGGCCCTAATGGCAATACCACCCTTTATTATTTTCCACAGAGACAGGGTTTCATTAAGGACCAACCCTACTTTTATGCCAAAGGTGGTATCTAGGGTTTCTCTAAATCAAGCCATTCATCTGCTTGCTTTCTTCCCCAATCCTGAGAATAAGGGGGAAAGACTTTTGCATACTTTGGACATTCATAGACAACTTCGATACTACCTGGACAGAACCAAGGCCAGTAGGAAGTCTGAACAGCTTTTGTAGCTTACGCCCCTGCAGTCCAAGGAAAAGCAATTTCAAAACAGACTATTTCTAAATGGATTGGACATTGCATCAGATTCTGTTATTCCTTTCATGGGAAGACTGTTCCAGCCTATGTCAGACCACATTCCACCAGAGCTACAGCCACCTCTACAGCATTTTTAAGAGGGGTGCCTACAAAGGACATTCTAGAAGCTGCTACATGGAGCTCCGTGCATACATTCTCCAAACACTACAATCTCCTCTATATTCCAGATCCAGAGCAGGCTTTGCTTGGCAGTCCTGCAGGGTTTGATTGCCACACCATCTCTTTCCTAGAGCATACCTCCTCCCCCAGCTAAGCTATGGTATTCTACCCACATGTTATGACTGCAGATGCATTCTTGAAGGACATAGTACAGTTTTGTACCTACCATAAATGTAGATGTCCGATAGACATGCAACTGCAGTCGGGTTTTCCCTCCCTCCATACCCCTCTATGCTTAGGGTCCACTCCTATCCCCCTTACTCTTAGCTGGGGATATCTGTTATGGTGTATTTGTTTTATTGCTCATGTATTTGTTTGGAATCCTGTTTTTGTCTTCCAATTTGATTACAGCCTTCCTTGGAGGGCACCTGGCATCTGGGGCAAGAAACACTGAAGAAAATGGCGTCGGCTGATGCTTATGTACTCCAGCCGCTCTGACGTCGGAGAGAAATGCGACATCAGCCGACGTCGGACCCAGACTTTGGAATCCGGCCGACCGAGGGCTGCCTGAGGCAGGACAACCCTCATGTTATGACTGCAGTTGCATGTCTATCGGACATCTACATTTATGGTAGGTACAAAACTGTACTTTTTTCATCTTGTGTGCTATTTTTGTGGTAAAAATATACTACTATAGTGAACTTTTATTGTTTGTGTAAATATAAGGCTTGGGAAGTGTTTTAGAAGGGCAGAAAACATTTTTAATGTTGTAGTGCTTGTGTACATTTCATGGCAACTTGGTATTTTTTCTATCAGAATGCACAAAGTATTACTACTTGATTTCTAGTGGTTTGCTTATACATTTACAAAAAAGGGGACTGTTTGGGAAATCTTAAGTGCGTATATTTTGCTTGCTTACACTTAATAAAGTGACTTCTGACTGACTGGTTCCAGCACTGCTTATTAGCTTTCAGACCTGTTCGTAGGCTGCAGCATGGATTCTTGTTCTGGTCATGCTGGCTGTGCTCCTGTTGTACCTAAAAGAAGAAACAGTATGATAAATATCTCTTGCAGCACCACAGGCTCACAGTGCCTCAGACGTTGCTGGGTAAAGCTCTAGTGACTACCCCTTGTCCTTGGACCACTCACTTGCTTCTTCAGGTTTTTCGGGTGTAATCCTTTCAGCCACATTCTCTTTGGCTGTTCCTTTGTCTGATATGGACATTTGAGAACCGTCATCTTTGAGTCTGGAGGACATGGTGTATTTGATGCTGCTCATGGTAAAGGAGGGAATGGATATCTTGATAATGTTGAACTGCCATCTCAGAGTCAGTCCTGTCAGGATGTTACTTGCAAAAAAAAAAAAAAAAAAAAAAAAAAAAAAATTAGTCATTGTACGTCTGAAGATATGGTTTCTGTACAGGCTGTTAATCCTGGTTTTCATAAATTCCTGAGGAAAAATCTGTCAGATTATTCTGACATAGACAGAGACAAGGCTTCTTTTCCTGTATATTCTCTAGTCTGTAACTCTGAATCTGAGGAATCTTGGCCATGTCCACCTTCTTTGGGGGTGTTTTCCTTCTCTGACTATTTACAGGATGAATGAGGTATTTTTGTAGCAACAGGTGATATGCCCCTGAACCGAGGAGATACTTTATTTGACAAGTAGATATACCTCATTCTATACCCAACCCTTCCATCTTGTCAGCCTTGGAGGATGCGTTTAGTGCTGCCTCTGATAATCCTGACTCTCATCCTTTAGTTCTCGAAAAGACGGATGGACTGTATGAAGTACCTCAAACTAACACATTTCTGTTTTCTCATCTTAGATCAAATCCAGCTACAATATTTATCACTTTGCCTGCTAGGAACAAGCTATTACTTAATACCACCCCTTCCCCTTTGGACAAGGAAGGAAGGGTATTGAACAGATTTGGTAAGAGAATTTTCTCTTCTTCTACATTAGCTTGTAGAACACTTAAGTACTAGGAATGCATATGGAAGTATGTTCTATTCTGTGCAAACAGTTTGGCATAGTACTCCATCTCACTTCCTTCAATGGATTGCTCCTTTCTGAATTCTGATGCTTCTAAGCCTTCACAAGTATCTAAACGTGGTTAGAAGAATGTGTCTGATTGTGCAGATATCATCTTGGGCCACTGCTACAGTTTTGGGGAGCTGTGCATGGGTACGTAATCAAAAAAGTTTGATGATGAAGTAAAGTCTGAGGTTTTAAACTCTATTTTAGATAAGGAGGTTTTGTTTTGCCCTTCTGCTACTCAGGTCTTCAAAGAGTATGATGAAAGAGAGAAGTTAATTCAGTGTGTGTCAAAGATTATTCAAGCCCTCCTTTACATATATTCCAAATTCTGTTTTTCTTTTAAAAAGCAAAACAAGCACTCCATGTCACCTCAAGTCAAATGGGAGCAAAAAGAGATGGCAAGAGATGAACAAGAAACAGTGATTTGTATAGAACACATGGACCCAACATCTTCATCCCACTGTTTTTTCATATTCCAATTTTGGGCTTTGTCATAAAGAAACTGCACTGGTGAAGACGGCAAACGGCTTGAAATCTAGGTCTCTCCTTTGCTCTTCAGATCCCAAGTCAGTTTGCAACTACATATGCCTTAAAGTTTGCTTGGAGTGAATTTCTATGGGGATAAAGGTGCAAGGCCTGAGGAACTCCCCAGATAGATCAAAGCACATAAATGTCAGAGATGTTGTCTGTGATCCTTGCCTTAAAGTCTCATTCTTTTATCCCTTGGACCATTTCAGATGATTGCAGACCCAACACCATAGAGATGTGGTGCATAAGCAGGTGGTACAAATTCATACCCTTTGTGTAGATGGGCTATGATGGTTTGAGAGGTAGCTGTACAGCACATCTTAACCCTCCAAGCATCTTATATTCTGTCAGAGCAAAATATAGTGGCACACAAGCTGATAAGGGCCAGGACAGACCCTTAAAATGGAAACTGAATGAAGGGGTCTTCCAAAAGTTGATCCATTTTTTGGGAAACGCTTCAAATAGGTCTGCTTGCCTACATTCAAAACAGACAATTGAATAAATTCTGCTCCAGGACTCCTTGTAAGCAAGCCCAGAAAACATATGCATTTTCAATCCTATGTTCAGGAATGTTCTTTTTTTTGCATTTCCACTGATGCCCAGAATAATTCTGAAGATTCAGAAGGGCTCTCAAAAAGTATTTTGGTGACTCCCTTTTTGTCCAGGCAATATTGTTTCTCCCTTTTTAAGGGAACTGGCCAAGGGCATTTACCAGAAGCTTCTTCACAGACTGGATCTAGTAGCACGAGAGACAGGGGGAGTGTGACACACCTCAGTCACAAACAACTTCAACTAACTGCGTGGATGATTCCATTTTGATACCTTTTTTGGCATGTCTTTTGTGATGACTTACAGCAGGCGCTAAAGGAGGCAACAGAACTTGCTAACAGGAAATTTTAAATTGGTAAATGGAAAATATTTTCTAGTTGCTACGTCTAGTCATTAAACAGGATCCCGTCAGGGATTGTGAACCAATGGTTCTGAAATATTTATGCGAGTTAATTTACTCTGGCCTGCCTTACTTCTCTATAAAGGTACATCTGGCTGCCATTTCAGCATGACTGCCCATGGGATCCAAACCCTTTCTTCTCCATTTGTGGTGAAACGATTTCTTAGGAGATTTTTACATTTTTAGATCTCCTATAAAATAGGTGGCCTCTTCCTCTGATCTTAACTTTGTGCTTGAAAAGTTAACATGTTTCCCTATGAAGCTAATTTAAGGTTCATCACATGGAATATTGTATTTCTTTGCTCTGACATCTGCAAGAAGAGTAAACGTTATAAGCCGTCATAGTATACGCAATCCCTATCTGGTCTGCCATTTAGATTAATAGCAAATCCTTCATTCACGTCCAGAGTTTACTTTGAATCAAGCCATCAGTCTCCCAGTGTTCTTTCCAGATCCTCAGAACCAGGTGGAAAATGTTTTATTACTCTGAACAAGCATAGGCAGCTCAAGTACCATCTTGACAAAACTAAGTCCCTTAGAAAAGCAGGTCAGCTCTTTATTTCTTATGATAGGACAAAGAAGAGACAACACCTGCAAAATGGACTGTTATGAGGAGGTGGTCCTCTGCTTTTTCATTTGTTATACCCGCCATGGGGAGTCGGTCAAAACAGATATTCAAATGATCCCCCAAAATTTTGACATGCCTTCAAAAAAAACTACCACTCCCACTCCTAACTCAAACAATAGTAAAGACATTCCCTCCCAGTTTAATTACCACTTTACAGAATCCATACTAACACTTTCCTTCCAGTTATCCCAGAATAGCCCCACATATAACCCAACCAAATGTCCTGATAATATCCCATCCTTCACTCTCTCACCCATTTCCACCACCACAGTTAAAAATAACTCCTCCTAAAACTGCAACCCACCACCCTGGCTGCTGACAATCTACCAGCCAACTTCCTAAAAATAGCAGCTGAATCCTTATCCTATCCTATTTCCATTCTTATCAACCGCTCGATCCACGAAACAGCCATCCCTCAACTATGGAAGGTATCATATCTTATTCCACTGCATAAAGGCGGAAACTCTTATGAATACTCAAATTATTGCCCCATTGCCATCTTATCCCTCTTATCTAAAATACTCGAGAAATGCATACATTCCCAGGTAATGAAATTCCTAAACACACATAATCACCTGTCCTCCACACAGCATGGCTTCCGGCAACACCGTAGCACAACAACTGCTCTGCTCTGTTTCACCAATCTTGTTAATCAACAACGAAATAAAAACAACTTTGTATTTGCAATATTTTTAGACCTCTCAAAAGCATTTGATATGGTCTCACATCCCTTACTACTATAGACCCTGGCCTCCCTATCCTTTGCCCCTTCCACATTAGCCTGGTTTAAAAGCGATCTCTCAGGTAGGCAACAATCCGTCCATTGGCAAGGCGTTCTATCCCCCTCACTCCTAACTACCACCCGGGTTCCACAAGGCTCAATATTAGGTCCACTTCTGTTCTCCATGTTTACCAACAATCTGCATTCATCCACACCGCATGTGTCACTTATACAGTACGCCGACGATTCCACTCTTATCTGTTCTGCTCCATCACTAGCCACTCAACAAAAACTCACCCAGGAATCCTTTAGCTCTATTGGATTACTGAGATCCAACTTATCTTAAACCCTAATAAAACCAAACTGCTACTTTTCACCCCCCAACAAAACCATATCTGCCCCCCTTTCCTTCACTATCTCCTCCAAAAATGGCACTATGACCTCTCCCTCTGATCATACAAAACTCTTAGGCATTGAAATTGATAAAAACGTACTCTTCAATGTCCACATCTCACAAACTATTACAGAGGTCCATAAAAAAATGGGAACATTATATAGAGACAGGAATTTCCTCACTAGTCAAGCACGGATCACCCTTTCCCAAATTCACCTCCTGTCCACACTACTGCATGCCTCACCGATTCTTAATAATCTAAAAAAACTTGACCTTGTGAAACTTGAGTCGTGCTACAATAAAATCGCCAAGTTTGCGAGTAACTCCACCTTTAGAACCCACCACTGCCAAGCTCTGAGGGAACTGCAGTGGCTAGAACTTTCTCAACTAATAAACTATCACCAGTTAGTCATTGCCTACAAGGTTGTAAGACAACCTGAAAAAAAACCTGCACTAGGCCAACTTCTTACACACTATAGTACAAACCGTCCCCTTCGCTCCTCTGACAAACCCCTCGTCAGTATCACAAGGGCCAACAGTACAGCAGGAAAAACTCTGTTCTCTCACACCACAGCTAAAAATTGGAATAATCTACCTACGACTCTGTTTAAAGCCTCTACTTCTACTCTCTTTAAAAACTCACTTAGTTTACATCTATCAAAGAACTGGCTATTCCCATGTATCACTTAACTCCTTTCCTTTCTTCCACTCTACATACCTTACTGCCTAATTTCACCTGTTGTATTGCTTTGTACAGTCTAGGCTACTAGTCTGCTGTCTGAAATTGTATACCTATCGAATTATTAATTATGCCTAACTATCTTATATCTGTGTATATGCTGTTACGTCATACCTGTAGTATACTTTACGTTTTTTCATATTGTATAATTTTTATGTTGTTAAAACTTTTTACTTACTGTGGAGCTTTTCTCCCTGGGACTCCACTGAAAGTGGGCCTGTGCCCAGTCAGACCATCCCGGTCAACAAATGTAAAGTAAAATAAAATAGTCCAAAGATACTTTCTACTAGATCCTTGACATCTGTGATGGCACTCTAGAAGCACTGTAGAGACAGCAGTTTGGTCCTCTGTACATACTTTTGCAAAGTATTGCAAACTAAATTCATTTTCCAGGTCCAGCACTGGCTTTGCTAGGACCACACTCTGGCTGCTCTTGGAACCTTGTCCTTCCACCTTCCAGGCTGGATAGGCCTTGGTAAACAACCTATATAGCCAAAAAAGTTATTGCAGCAGTTGGAATGAAGATAGTGAAGTTGTGTAAGTTGCACTTACCTTAATTGTAGATGTTGGAATTCCTTACTGCTGCAGTAGCTGCACCCACTCACCACCTTCCTACGTCTTTATATAGTTACTTTTTGAGATACGAAGTTATTGGTTTCTGTTGATATCATTTAGATGTTCAGGATGAGTATGCTGTTCTCTCTGTATGGGCAAGAAAGCTCTGAAGATTGCTTCACTCCAACTATTGATTTTCCTCCACTGGGCTGACCAGTCAGCAGTCAAAAGTGAACGTATGGGAGGGAGTCAGAGCTTTGTGAGGCTGGCTGGCTTGTATCCTGGACAGAAGAATAAAGCCAAAAGGCTACTGCAGCAGTGAGAAATTCGAGCATATACATTTATGGTAAGTGCATTTCACACAACTGTAGTTTCTTCTTGCCAGTTTTAGTGCTTAACATCCTATATCTGTGTTTGAATAATTTCAGTTGCTTAGTGGCTGTCATGTTTAGCATTTATTTTTTCTTCAGAGAGACTTGATTTGTGATGGGCTTTTGCAAGCCCTTTTACCACAGGTTTCTGCGTTTGATGATTTAATTGTTTTATCCCCTTATTCTTTAAGGTATAAGACTGATAGTTGTAGAAGAAGCTGAATATTAAGGGATATACTTAAGTCCAGCAGAGCTGAGTCCTGAAAATAGGCTGTTAAAGCTGAATAAAAGGAAATCTTAGGTTCATAGATAGTTAATAGGCATGCAGTCCAGATAATCATTTAGGAACCGAGCTCAAATTTCCAATCATCTCTTGCCCAAAAGCAGTATTTGGTTAAGTGATTTACTCAAGGTCAACACAGAAGGCAAATGAAGGCTGAATGTATCAAACTGTGGTCCTCAGAACACAGACAGTGAGACCTCCTTCCCTACCACCCCCCTTCTGTGATCTCTTTTCTGCAATGATGTTTGTTTTATTAAATCTGCCATGAACTGTCCCATTTTATCCTCTGTCTTTACTCAAGAAATGCTGACTGAATTACTGGAGTAGAAACAGTAATGTAACTTGGGCAAGGCAAAGGGCAGCTGCTGCAGGAGCAAAGTGGTGGGTGTGGTTGGCCGATCCAAATTGTTCTTTAATGCATACTGACTTTAAAAAGCGAGCATTGCATCCGAGGTCAAACCTGAGCTCTGTTGCATTCCATGTGTGGTCTAAACTGACATTTGTAGCAAGCAGTTTGTTACAGTTTAAAAGTTTTTTTTGTTTGTTTATTTTTAACTAAGATCTGAGCGTTGTATTTTAAAGACTTTTACTATGTTGGATTTGATTGGCTGGAGTGGGAGAGAATGATTGCTGTGTATCTGGCCAGCTGTTTTTGGGGGGATCACATGGTTTGGATACTGTCTGAGCCAGACAGCTGGCAACCTGGAGAAGTCCCTCTTCACTTGAAGAGGTGAGCGAGGTGGAGTGGTAGTTCGTGATACTGGCACAGTGATGCTGGTTGAGCTAGCTACACTTCTGAGTTGAAGGATGAAGATTGGACTTCAAATTCTGTGCAGAGTGCTGCCCCTTGGTCTGTCCTGTTCTGCCACAGTGGTTACTACAGTGGTATGTATTATGGTAGAGGCTGTCAAGTGTGGGATATATAATGTTAATGCTAATGAGCTAATTGCTTTGATTTGCATGCTGTATGGCATACAGATGTTCATCGTGCATACAGCTGCAGTCATAACAGATGGGTTCTCCTGCCGTCAGGCGGGTCCTCGGTCGGCCGAATTCCAAAGTCTAGGTCCGGCGTCGGTTGTCGTCGCTTTTTCCCTGACGTCAGTGCGACAGGGGTATAAAAGAACCAGCCGACGCCATGTTCTTCAGTCTTTCTTGCCGCACGGTGCCCGAAGCAGAAGCAGTTCGCAAGTGCCGGTCAGCCAGCTCCTGAGATTACGAAAAATTTGGAAAACCGAAGTCTTCTTAAAAGCTAAGTACCCCGTTGGGGAAACTTTTCTTGCCTCAGACCAATGTTAGACAAAGTTAATAATTGTATTTCTTGTGGGAAGCAAATACCGCATAAGGATTTCCATTCCCTCTGTATACCTTGTTTAGGCCCAGACCACGACGTCTCAGTCTGTCACTGTTGTGCTACATTCAACAAACGCACTATTTGGCGGAGTTCACCCAGCATTTTTTTGGGAAAGCATTTAACTATACCATGTCGTCGGATACTCCGACACCAGTTTTGTCTAAAAAAACGCAAAGACAAGGACCGACACTCGAGGTCCACGGCCTCTACCGACACCACGCCAAAGCCGACTACACGTGGTCCGGTTCTCAGTGAGGCGCCTACGCAGCCCCTGACTACCGACGACACATCTTTGGCGGTGTCTCCTGTACCCGAGTTCACAGGCTCCTCGGCCCACACCCCGAGTACAGATACCGAAGCCACTCTTGGCGTTGAAACACAGAATGTGGACAGGTCCACCTCCACTCAAGGTGTCTTCAGACCTTCCTCTTCTTTCTCCATCAAGGCTTTCACCAAGTCTAAAGCAACCATGCTCCCTAAGAGACCAGTTACACAGGGCCCATCTCCAGGCCCCATGCCTAAGAGACAGATGCTTAAAATGGCTGAGGATTTAATTACTCTAATCAGAGGTTCTCAGCCACCTCCGGACAAAAGGCCCAGAGTGGAGGAAGATTCCCCCTCCTCTGATCAGGGATCCATTATTTCAGAACACTCTGATGATCAGGAACAGGCTTACTCCACTTTTGAAGAGCCCGAAGCTGAGGAGTCTATTCCTTCTGTATGCCCCCCCTGAGGATTTCTCATTTGGGGAAACTTTGCATACCTTAAGGGAACACTTCCACTGGGAAGGCCAGGATTATTCAGATTCCAAGAAAAGGCTCAGGGAATTTCTTTTGTTACCCCAGCACAGGCCTCTGGCTATACCTCCTGTCTTGGACATCCTAGATGATGTTTACTCGGAGGCCTGCCTTAACCCGGACTCTCTACCTCCAGCTCCAGTTAAGCCTGACAGGTACTACAGGGTTCCTGACTCACACCAATTTCTTTACAAAAGCCATGCTGCTGACCTAGAAACCATCTCACAGGGACCCAAGGGAGTTAAGGCTTCCATTGCCAAAAATCCATTGCCTTCCGAGAGAGATTCCAGATCCTTAGAAAGGTGGGGAAAAAGGTATATACCTCGGCTACCTTAACCATGAGGGCCTTAAACTGTCAGTTTCATATGCTAAAATACCAACAGTTTCTGTTATCTCAATTGAAAAGTAAAATGTCACAACCTGAACAACCAGACTTGAAGGAGTTGCAGGATTTGATGCATAGTGCAGAACAAGTGGGTAAACATACCTTACAATGTGGTTTTGATGCTCTAGAAGCCTCATGTAGAGTTGCTGTTACAGGCTCAGTCATACGCAGGCATGCTTGGCTCAAGGAACAAACCTTGCCTGATCATGTCAAAGCTAAATTACTAGATGCCCCTCTTCAAAAGGATGTACTATTTGGGGCAAATGCTGAGGAAGTATTACGAAAAATGGAGGAAAAAGCTAAATCAATGCAAACTGTGAAAGAATTTCTGCAGGTTCAACCACCACGTTTTAGTAGAAATTGGCCTTCCAAAAACTGGTCCTTTCCTGCCACGGACAGACCCCAAAGAGGCGGATACAGGCGCCCGAGGGGCAGAGGAAAACCACAAGGATCGTACAGAGGCAGACAGTGGCAAGGTCCTACACCAAGAGGTGGTGAGGACAACTCACAATCTTTCAGAAAGCAAACCCAATGACTTTCCCCTTTGCAGGCCAACCAGGTCTCAAATGGCAGCCCCCTTAGGAGGAAACTGGCACTATTCTCAAAAAATTGGCATGTTGTCACAAAGGACAAATGGATCCTGGACATTATAAACAGAGGCTACAAATTCCACTTTCATACCCTTCCAAAAATGAGAGGCATGCCAAAACTGCCACACAATCAAAGGGCAGAGGCACAAAAGCAAATTTCAGATCTTATAAACATGAAAGCTATTCAAGAGGTACCTACACACGAACAAGGTCAAGGTTTTTATTCCAGGCTATTTCTGGTGCCAAGGAAGGGAAAAGATTGGAGACCTATTTTGGATCTTTCCATCCTAAACACATTCCTACTTGTACCAAAATTCAAGATGCTCACTCTACAGCAACTTCTTCCCATGCTGGGCAAGGAGTCTTGGCTGGTAACATTGGACCTCAAGGAGGCATACCTGCATGTCCCAATCAGACAAAATTGCAGAAGATACCTCAGATTTCTTGCAGGTTCAACCCATTATCAATTCTCTGCATTGCCCTTTGGCTTATCTACTGCGCCCAGAGTATTCACGAAATGCCTGGCATCAGTAATTGCCTACTGCAGACTTCAAGGGATACAAATATACCCTTATTTGGACGACTGCCTGATCCAAGCGGACAGCAAGCACATTCTTCTAAAACATCTGGCTTATGTAATAATGTTATTAAACTCTCTGGGATACACAGTCAACAAAGAGAAATCAAGGCTTATACCCTCTCAAAATATAATTTTCCTGGGTGCCAATTTGGACACAAACACCCAGATGGCCTACCTCACGCCAGAGAAGCAGGGGCAACTAATTCAATACTTCAAAACACTGGCAAATTGCACCAGGCTGACTGCAAGGAAAATCCTGCAGGCTCTGGGATTCATGGCATCTTGCATCTTGCTAATCCCATGTGCAAAGTTGCATATGAGAAAACTACAATGATACCTAAAAAACATATGGTCTCAACACAGCCACAGTTTGGAAACAATAATACCACTACTTCCATGTCTGCAAAAGGAATTTCTGTGGTGGGCTCAAGCATGTCAAGCAAACACAGGTCTTCCATTCAGCAAGCGTCAAGCAAATCAAGTCATCACAACAGACGCCTCGGACTACGCCTGGGGGGCTCACATGACAGACCGGTGCATTCAGGGCAAATGGTCCCAAAAAGAAAAGCACCTTCACATCAATCAAAAAGAAATGCTAGCAGTAATAAATGCTATTATAGCTTTCAAGGACCTTCTACAACCAGGTCAAATATTGATAAGAACGGACAACACCACAGTTATGTGGTACATAAACAAGCAGGGAGGAACACATTCCTATCCCCTATGCAGACTAGCCATATCACTTTGGAACATGGCCATGGACTTACAAATGGAACTACAAGCGCAGTACTTGCCAGGCAAGGAAAACACGCTGGCAGACAACCTAAGCAGGAATATGACAGATCCACATGAATGGAGGTTGCATCCAAATGTTTTTACAGAAATAATCCAAGAATGGGGAAGGCCAGACATAGATCTCTTTGCCTCCCACAAAAATCATCAATTGACAAAATTCTGCTCGAGGACCTTCCACCCAAAGACCTGGAGAGTGGACGCTCTCTCTTTCAGCTGGACATCAATGACAGTTTATGCCTTCCCGCCTCTTCCTCTGCTGCCCAAAGTCCTATTGAAGACCAGAGCAGACAGACCAAAGATGATCCTCATTGCTCCAGACTGGCCAAGGCAACACTGGTACCCACTCCTGAGGAGCCTGACTCATTTCCCTCCATGGACCCTGCCTCTAATGCCTCTTCTTCTGACTCAGCACAGCTTCAAAACTCTTCACGGTCAGCTAAAAACACTCAATCTAGCCGCATGGAAGATTCCTTAGCATCACAGCAGGCCCTACTCTCCAAGGAGGTGCAGGATGTCATTTTGGAGGCCAGGCCATCAACTAGAAAAGCTTACTCCGCAAAATGGAAACGTTTTTGTGTCTGGAATGAGAAAAAGGGCTAGAACCCATTTTGATGGAGGAGAACGAAAGTCCACTGCTTAGTAGTTCAGCCAAATATTGTAGTATTGAATTTACCTCAAATATTCCTTTCATGGCAAAACTGTTTCTACAGGCATTAGAACTCACTCCACCAGGGCCACAGCCACCTCTGCAGCCTTCCTCAGAGGAGTTCCTACCAAGGATATCTTGGAAGCAGCCACTTGGAGTTCTGTGCATACCTTCTCCAAACACTACAACCTACCATTATACTCCAAATCTAGAGCAGGCTTTGCCACTGCAGTCTTGCAGGGCATTTTGGCTCCTCCTAGTTCCACCTAGTGCCTACCACCCCTTTCTTAGCTTTGGGATTCTACCCATCTATTATGACTGCAGCTGTATGCACGATGAACATAGTACAGTTTTGTACCTACCATAAATGTAGATGTTCGAGTGCTAATACAGCTGCAGTCCAGGTTTCCCTCCCTCCTTCCCCTCTAGGGGTATTCTTTTATGTTGTATTTGCTTGCAACTACTGTTTTTTGATTATATTGCATTGCATTACTTCATAATTTTATGTATTGCCTTCCTTCTGGGGGCACCTGACATCTGGGGCAAGAAAAACTGAAGAACATGGCGTCGGCTGGTTCTTTTATACCCCTGTCGCACTGACGTCAGGGAAGAAGCGACGACAACCGACGCCGGACCTAGACTTTGGAATTCGGCCGACCGAGGACCCGCCTGACGGCAGGAGAACCCATCTGTTATGACTGCAGCTGTATTAGCACTCGAACATCTACATTTATGGTAGGTACAAAACTGTACTTTCTCAAGAGTTCCAGTCTGATGGTACACCTCAATAAGCCTACGCCACATTCCTATTTCTTCTAAGTGTTTGAATAGCTAATATGTAAAAGAAGTGAAGAAATACCTAACAGTTTCTGAAGGGTATATCTGTTGAAGTGAAGAAATGTATTTAAACAGTTTGTTGTGGGTATATAAAACTGAATTTTGTCTCATTTACAACCTCCTACAGTTATTGTAAAATTATCATCCTGCAAGAAAGTACGGTGAAAAGAAGAAACTTTGGATTCAGACTTCTGATTTTTAATTTGGTGCACGTGGATTAGCTAAGAAGCCTGAAAATAAAGTACAGTGGGCAGCATTCCTTCATATTACTAGAGAGGAGCAATAAAGATGTTTAACTCACTCATATTCTTTAAATAGGTAAATGGTGAAATAGTGGCACTTAAAGTTAACTTAAGTAATTGCTCTATGCCTGAAGTAAACATTCTTTATATTACACGTTTGTTCTGTGCTGGAGTAGAAGGTCCTTTAGGAACTCATGAACAGTATAAGGATTGCTACTGCAGTTGTATTACTACCTACAAAGATTAGCTAAAAATGGGATGTATGACTTTCAGGGCTTTCTTTGGTCATCCACATGTAGCTCTACCCTATCCAACATCAGTTTAACATTTTGTATGAAGGGGAAATGCTTGCAATGTACCTTCAGTTCCTTTTGCTTTGAGAAGCATTATTTCCAGAGGATGAAAAGGATAGAGTACATCATTTGGAATTTTTAAATTTAATGTGAGCTTGCCATAAAATGTGATTGTGTCTATTGCTGTTTGAGCTGACTTAAAACAGCTAGGTTAGAACTGACTCTCTGAGGACATGACAGCCTCAGCAGAAAATCTCAAGTAAGTGTATGTGTAGAAGGGAAATGCCACCAAAAGCTTCCACCCATAGAGCCTGTTTTGCTTGGAAGGAGGGCACAAAGTTTCCTCCTTTGTGTACTGATCAGTTTTTAGGAAGAAAATTTCTGTCCAGTAGTGTCCATAACTTGAAGAAACTGCCAGGTTCAGAAAATTTGTAAAACTTAGTACATACCATCTATTACACAAACAAAGAAGTTATGTACAGTTCCATCAGTGTTGTCGACCTTCATTTGTCCTTGACATATGGGTTCCATTCCGAGCATTGGAACCAGCTTGCGAGAACCAAAAGCACTTGAGCTTAAGTCCTACCCAGAATGCTTCTCTCCAGTTTACCTCAGATCGAATTTGCAGGTAAACATGACAGAAAATAATCCTAATAGCACTTTAATGGAGGCCGTACCTGGTGTGATGTATGGAAAATGTATAACTAGGACCAGATTTCTTTCCACCTGGAGGTCTGAATGGAAGGGGGATGGAGGGTGGGGAGTCTAGGATAAATGAAGATGGACTACACAGATGGAATGTTATGGGGTAAGTACATAACTTCTTTATCTGATGTTGTCAGTGTTCATTTATTCCTTGACATATGGGACAGAGTCCCCAGCTACCTTATATCTTGGGAGGACTCACTGAAGGATATTCCTGAGCACCATAGAACCAAGTGATGCTCTTCCCCTGGAGACCATATCCAATTTGTAATGAGGGAATAAAGATATGTGGGAAGCCAATGTCACAGCTGCACAAATGTCATCATGGAAACCTTAGAATGAAGAACTGCTGAAGCTGCTGTGGCTCTAGTAGTGTGTGCCCTGACAAGGCCAGGCAATTCACCTTTCCTCTCATGTATGAAGGATATACAATCTTTCAGCCATCTAGTTAAGGTAACCTTGGATACCGGCTTACCCATTCTGGTATTTGAAAAGGAAACAAACAGTTGGTCAGATTTCCCATTGTCTTTCATTCTGTGGAGATAAAATTGCATTTGTCTATGGATATATAAATGTAGAGAGTATGTACCTTTGTTTGAGAAATTGGGAAAAAAGACTGGTAAATTGATTGTCTGAGTGATGTTTGTTTAACAGAAAAGAAGCGGTCCTTCTCAAGGATATTCTGTCTTTCTGAAGTATGGTGGTTTACAAGCTAAAGCTTGAATTTCTTAAATTCATCTGGCAGAAGTAATCACTACCAGAAAAAATGCTTTTCAAAGATAAAATTTTAGGTCGCAGTTGGCAGCAGGCTCAAAGGGGGAATGGTACTATAGTTTGTAGCACTAAGGAAAGATCCCAGGTTACAAATGGATCTTTATATGGAGGTTTTAATACCAAAGTCCCTTTTAAAAATGCTTTGCAAAGTTTATGAGAAATTAATAAATATTTTTTGAACCCATTATTAAAATTTGAAATAGCCACTAGCTGAACCCTAATAGTAGAGGAAGAGGCTCCTTCTTCAAAGAGCAAAGGTAAAAATTCTAAGATTTTGTCGATAGGAGCAGAGAAAGGGTCAATGTTATTATCACAAGCCCAATAGGAAAGTCTCTTCCATTTACTCTTGTAGATTTTTCTAGTGGAGGGTTTCTGTGAGGCCAGAAGAGTCTTGCAAACTGGGGAAGATGGAGAATTCAGCCTAACAATTAATGGAACTGGAGAAGCCAAGCTGTGAGCCTGAGGTTCTGAAGGTTTGAGTGAACTAATCCCTATGGATGGGATAGGAGATCTGGATCTGGGTTCAGAGTCCATGGTCGCTGAATCAGAGGAAGGGGAACCAAATCTGTCGAGGCCAGAAGGGAGCAATGAAGATTACTTTGCTCTTCAACCTGATCACTTTCTTTAGGAAAGGAAATGGGGGATAGGCATACAGAAGTCTGGAAGGCCAGTAGTGCAGGAGAGCATCTCTCAGGGACTCCCCTGGAGGTGAGACCAGGGCAAAGAAGCTGCTGCATTTGTTATTCGGGGGCGATGCAAATAGGTCACAGCAAGGCTGGTCCCAATGACAAAAAATTTCCACACCACTTTGGGATTAAGAGACCACTCGTGAGACAGGAAAATGCATCTGCTCAGTTTGTCCTCTAACACATTGGAATTCCCTGGAATATACGTTGCTGTCACAAAGCGGTGGGAAGAAATCACCCACTGCCATACTCTGAGAGCTTCTTGACAAAGGGGGGTACGACTTGGTTTCTCCCTGCTTGTTGATATTCCAAACTACTGACATATTGTCCATTTGAATTGCAGTTGTTCTTGAGGGAAGAACAGTTTGAAAGGCCTGCAATGCTAAAAGCAATGTGCAAGTTGGCTTCTATGGGGAACCAAGTGCCTTGGACGATCTTGCCCAGATAATGCCCCCCTACCCCATCTGGAGTGAGAGAGTTTTGTCTGACTGCATCCACCTAACTAGGTCTTTCTTGCAGTGATTAGTAATCAAAGTCTGATCTGACATTGGCTGATACAGAATGAACCACTGAGGTGCTAGAAGACACTGAAGAATTCTCATGTGAAATCTTGCTAGAGGAACTAATTTAATGACATCAGCAATCAAACCTAAGGCCTGCAAGACTAGTCGTGCAGCTACTCTCTTGTTTCTGACAATCTTTTTCACTTTGGCCTTGATCTTTTGCAGCCTTGGAAAGGGAACAGAAACTATGCAATTAGTGGTATTTAGCACCACTCCTATGAACTCTAAAGTTTGTGTTGGAATCAGTTGTGATATTTCGTAATTCACTGTAATCCCCAGGTTGGAGCAGGTCTAGAGAACGTAGTCTCTTGCTTGTTCTAGTACATGCCTGGCAAGAGCAGTAATAAATCAGTTGTCTGAGTACAGAAGCACCCAGAATCCTTGCAGTCTCATGTGAGCTGCTACTACTGCCATGCATTTGGTGAACACCCTTGGGCTGTCATGAGGCCAAAGGGCAGAGCTCTTAGCTGATAATGACTGGCTCCTGGAAGCGGAGAAATCTCCTGGAGTGCTTGTCCATTTTTGTGTGGTAATACACATCCTAGTGCCCTATCGAGCACATCCAGTCGTGTTTCCCTAGAAATGGGAGAATAGACTGGACTGTGATCATCCAGAATTTTGTCTTTCGGATGGACCTATTCAAAACACTCGGATCCAAAAGTGGTCTCCAGTCCCCTGTCTTTTTCAGCATTCAAATGAATCTTAAGTAAATTCTGGATAATATCTGGTCTAGTGGGACCTCTTGGATGACTCTTTTTGTAGCAGTTTTTGAATTTCTAGTACTGCTGGTTCCCTCTGACTGCGTAGAACATCTGGGATTCTCTTTGGAAGAGAAAGAAAGGGTATGGGGTATTCTCTGGTTATAATACTTTACACCCAAATATCTGAAGTTATTTGAAGCCAAGAGTGTTGGTGCAAGGATAGATGCCTCCGACTGCTTCCAGAGAAAAATAGCCAGGCCACCTTTTAGGAGCACTGGTAGATTTGCCAGAAAAGGAGTCCCTGAAACCCTGATTTTGTGGGCCACCTGTGCCACGTGGACTGTGTCTTCCATTAAAGCTCCCCCCCTGTCCCTGGGAGAGCCACTGCCACATGTGTCCTGGAAAGGTACTTTGGGACTTTCTGAACCACATTTCCCACTCTGGTTTTCTGGAGTGAGACCATTGAGGAATAGAAAAATGTATGCCCATTGCAGAAAGGGTCTTTCCATCTTTCTCACACCTGAACAAAGTTTCTCGAACTGTAGGGCCAAAAAGGGGTGATCTGTCAAAGGGTGCATTCACGAATGAAGACTTGAGTGGCTCCACAAATTCACATAAATGCATCCAGGCATATCCTAATGGCTACGCCTGATCCTGCTGCTCTAGTTGTCCCTTCGGCTGTTTGTGCTGTGAGCCTCAGAACTGAGAAGTGACCTTATCTTGGACCTCTTCAGATATGGCTTCTGCCAGTGTATCTGATAGCTCTTTAATCAGATTCCACTGAAGTCTGGTGAAGTGTGCCATAAAGTTCAAAGACCGCAGTGCAAAGGTCAGTGAAGCATAAACCCTCTTTCCAAACCTATCCATTGCCCGAGACTGTCTATTAGGAGAATGGATAGTGGAACTTTCCTGTGCCAGTTTCCTTTTTGTGGCCGCCGGTACCACTGTGGCATCTACTGGTAATCCTTTTGCCCAAAATTGATGGTACTCTAGTGCTGATAAAACTTTGGCCTCTGAGGGATAGGTTCTATGGTGTAATGGGCTCGTCAGCAGGCGGAGTAATCCAAGAGGTAGATGGTCGAGCACCAAAGGCCTGCAGGTACACTGATTTCTCCGAAGAGGACTTTTGAGATGTCCAACCACCCCTCTGTTTAAGGATCTCAAGGATGTCTCCAAAGGAGACATCTTCCGGGGGTGACCATGGGGATCCCTCCCCCTCATCCAAATCAGTGTCTTCTGTGATAGATTCCTCAGGAGAATCTAAGTGTTTCCTCTTACACTTCCTCTTCTGAGGAACCTCCTGCCTTGGAGTGATCTGAGGAGGTGTCAGAAGAGGACAATACCTGAATTGGTGTCTCCTGTGGCTTTGGCGCGCTCAGTCCAGGTGTTGAGATTGGAGGAAGCTCTGGTCGAGAGGAAGGATCGGGAAACTGCTCTGACAGGGAAAGAATTGACTAAATGTCCACAGTGGACAAGGCCCTCTTCATGGCCTGGAAGGCTGACCTGCCCCTGAAGAGGGAAGGGAGCTCAGAACCGAGAAAGATTGCCTTGGAATCATGGTCACTCCCTGCTCTGAAGAAGCTGCAGCCAGGGTAGAGCTAATGTGTGCCGAAGCCCCCAGGTGCAGAGACTGCTACAAAAAAAAGAGTCGAGTCCTGCCCTTCGGAGCTGACAGCGTAGTCATGACCCCGAGAGTTCCCCAGATCTGACAGAGCTGAAGAACTCAGGCTAGAAATCATGCTGGAGATGCAGATCTCATCTGAACTGAAACAGTTGGAGCCAGAAAACCTGGAGCTGAATCTCCAAGGCCTCAGAGGAGGTTAGAGAAGGAAGAGTGTGAGGGGCCACAGAAGGAGGTGGTCCGGCACCAGAAGGGGTTGGAATTGAGGATGCAGCTGTAAGTGCCCTCACCACAAGGAGCTGATCCACCAACCTCAACATGTCTATTTCTGTCAGGCACCTAATGGAGTGAATTGACTGGGTAGAGGGGGATTTTTGGTCTTTCCAAAAATGGGCTGGGTAACTGACCAACAAAGGGATCTGTGGATGGGGAATATCTGGTCCTGGGTCTTTCCAAGAAGGAAAATTCAGGGCATTCCATTTGATCGGACGATATCTGTGTCACAGTAAAGACAGTGCCGAGGTTGTTCGCTCCATAGGCTGGTCTAATATTTGTTCTGATAATTTTGGCACCGGTGGAGATGTCAGTTTTGGTGCCAAAATCGGCACCGAAGTAAGCTTTGAAGAAACTCTCAGTTTTGCAGAGACTGAAGGAACCGAAGTAATCAGTTTTTTGATTTTCAGTGGCGAGGGAGAAGCTAGCACCAATCGACTCCTCTTTTTTGGTTTGTCTAATTTGGAGGATGAAGATGATGAGGAAGGGGAAAATCTATCTATTTTGCTTTCACCAGAAAAACTAGGTAAGGCTTCCTCAAAAGAAGATTTTATCATCCCCTTTAACAGCAATTTATTTTTCCTTTCTACCAGAGCCCAGTGACTAATGACATGACAGATTGAACAATCCTCTTGCAAGTGCTCTGGGCCCAGGCAGTAGACACAAAGAGAATGCCCATCAGAATTGGGCATCTTACGGTCAGACTCTTGACATTTTTTAAACCCAGACGTTCCTTTAACTTTGTCAGCCATAATCTTATACAACTAATAACACAAGCAACCAACTGAAACCAGTAAATGAAAAGGACAGGAAGGCTGCCAGCACTGGTAGATGAGAGTACCGAAGGTACAGAAAGCTAACAGCGATGGTAAACTAGACTACAGCAAGTGTAAGAAGAAAAGAAAGCTAGAACTATTTTTTGGTTTGCAAGAAAAGGGAACAGAAATTTAGTACTACCGACAATGGTAGTCACAAAATAAACCTACGTGTATAAGGGAAGGACATAGAGGAGATAATAAGGGCTCTCAAAGAAATAGTAGGTTGAAGAAGAAAAGATCAACAAACTATATAAGAAGAAAAAACTTATAGCTATACAAAAAATTCAAAATACAAGAAAATAAACTTAGCTTGAGAGCAATTTGGCAATGTTTCTGTCATAGGAAGTGGCAAACAAGATCTGGGGTAAATTGAAGAGGAGCATTCTGGGTAGGACTTAAGTTTGAGAGTTCTTGGTTCTTGTGGGCTGTAGTAACGGCTGAGTCTGTTCCAATGCTTGGAACCAAACCCATATGTCAGGGAATAAATGAAGATTGACAACATTAGGTCTTGCTTTTCATGCTTCCAGGAGAAAAGGACAAGTTGTATGGCATACCCATAGAAAATATTAAAAAGAATGTGGGCAGAGAGCATTTGGTCATGGTGACCTGGACAGCACTGTAAAGACCTGTTTTGACCAGCCCTTTGAGATTTTAGTCTAGAATTTCCTCCTTTCCTGACTCTTTCTGAGGCAAACAGATCCTTTCCTTGACTGCTGACACTGCTACTTCACAGGTCTGACGGGACACCATAGTGATGTCCACATTGGACTTCAGTGTGGTGCCCCATCAGATGTGTACCCATAAACACATCTGAAGTCCTAGGATGGTGTGAAGTCCTTGAGAATTGTAATAAGGGAAAGATAATCCCAGAATTAATCAATGATAACTTATCTTCAGCAAATTGACCAGATGTGGATTTTCTGATCTGTTTTGGAAAAGGTAAGCCACACATGGAAATCTCAAGTGTATCTGCCTTTTCTTCCACATCTTTATAATTTGATTTCAGGAAATTTGCCAAGTGATACATAACTGCCTAGCAGAGAACTAAGCTCCATTCAGACCATGCTTCTGTTTCAGGAATTCCTCCTTCCTTTAATAAAATGAGAGGGTTCCAATTCGAAGTACGAACACTTAAAATAGCAACTGCTCTTCTATCGAACTTCCCAAAATCGCAAAATGTTGAAGGCACGGAACAGAGATTTTTTTCTCAGGGAAAAAAAAATCACTGGGCTGTTCTCAGGATTTTGCTGTTTTCTGTACTGTGATGCGATCTCGGAGTTGGTATATTTAAGTTGGGGGTGTGGGGGGCATTCTTTTTATTTTATTTTTTTTGGATCAGCGATTTTTTTTCCCTGGGAAAAAAATTGCTGATCCAAGCCTCCGACATTCTAAAGCTTTGGATTTTTCAGTTCGATAGAAAAGCTTTTGCTGTTTTAAGCATCCACTCTTCTAATATAGACCCAAATGAGAGACCCCCTACCCCCCGTCCTCAAATCTGGTTTTGAATCTGATTTGGATGGAAGGGACATAGGCTACATATCACAGATTTCTTCTGCTATGTAAATTGGTAAAGATGCCTGGGAAACCATCTCATCTGGCCCTCTCCAGTGGGACAGCTCCTTTATTGATATGCTAAAGTTTTGAGTGAGTTTATTAAAAGGGTGTGATCTCAACCTAAAAAAAAAGTGGTATTCAGAACTCTAGGATATGGAAGAATTCAAACCTTTCATTGTCCTACCTGTACTCTTGTTTTTTTTTTTTTTCTTTTTGAAGATGTTTTTGTTTCAGTTTTCTTAAGTCCAAACTTACAAGTCCGTGCCTTCAAAAAGCTAGCTGGATACAGGTTGTAAGAAAAATATAAATGGTTGTAAAAGACTCCTACAGAAGACTGTGTAATGGTTCCTCTAGAAGCTGTCAATGAGTCCAGACTAGATCCAGAATTAGGCTGCACAGTGAATAGGAGAGAAGGATCCTGTACAGATGTGTAAAGGTGGTCTGTGCCATAGGCAAACTAGTATTGCAAGCTATAAATTAACCAAACACACATGATCAAGTGCCAGAGAGAGGTACTTAAATATATAGAGGATATAGTCCAGGATGTACCAGATGGAAATATAAAATAGAAGGAAAACAAAGTTGCCCAGACAGTTTTAACACTGGTAAATTATCAAACAAATTTTTTAATGATGTGATAGATAATGTAGCAGGGCAATGGCTCCCAGATGATGCTAGGGAGTGCTGCATGAATTATTTGAGTGCAGCTCCTGCTGCATTTACTCCTACATACAGACAACCTATTTGGTCCTGCCTCCTAGGTTCTCTTCAGGTGTATGTAGGAATAAGAGAAACAATGTAGTCAGTTGAAGAGTAGTTCTAAAGGTTGTAAATTTAATGAGTTAATATATGTGCAAGTATGTGGTATGGAAGAACTACTGTGGCAGGGCTAGCCACCCAGCCGTGTAAACCTTGGCTCTACATGATTGTCACTGTTGAAGTGACACCCCAATCCCCTGTGCAAAAATGGGAAAGAGGTTGTGAATGGATGGACTAATTCTTTATTAAGAGAGGGAGTGATCTCTGCTGTTAAGTGAAATGAATGTCAGGCCATTATCAGACCTGATTTTATCAAATGCTGTGGATCTTTGTAGAGTGACTGAAGTTGTTGCTGTACTCCTAAAAGAATTAACTAACAAACAATGATGTATGGGAAATGCGAGACAAATAATAAGACAAAAAGGATTTTGAAGTCTGGATATGCTGAATCCATAATGGCTATGAAAAGGAGATGAGAAACTTTGGAACGAAGACAAGCAGTGTTGGTATAATTTTATAATTTAAGCTTGCAGTAGGTGTGTCTTCAAACATGTGAGATCATTTGTCCTGCATGTAACAACATTTTGCCCAGACTCTGTGCTAGAACTGGACATTCTGCAAGATGTGTAAAAGCAAAAACAAGTGTGTTCAAAACATTTGCATATGGAACTGAATTATGAAGATGAAGTTTTTGCTGGTAATGTTGAAGTGAAGAAATTTGATAAAGGGAAGAATGGAAGTAAATCAGAGATCGTGACAGAAGAGTATAGGGTCGACTGATCAAAGAAAATAATGAGGGTTAATGACCAGAATGGCAATTTTAAACTAGTCACAGGTGCAAATTGTAAATTTTTTTTTTTGGCAGAAAGTAATTTTAAACTAGCACATTCTTAACCTCTTCTAGCCTTGAGGTGGTACCATTATTTCAAAAATGCCTGATGTTAATTAAAAATAGTGTGCACACTTCTTTTTCAAAAGATTTAAAAAAAAATAAATTCTCCTAATATTTTCATTTGTGTGGCTTGTGAGAAGCTAAGAATGGTTAAATGTATTCACAGTATAACAGGAGGGACTGCACATGCCCAGTCAAGTCACACAGGTATATCTGATACTATTCAGAGCATATAGGAATGATACGCTGCAGGACTGTTGATATGTTTGCCTCAGTAAAATCATATACAAGTGAAGCCTGGTACTATACCAGTACTATATGTGTCAGAAAGTTGCTGTATACTTATTGAAGTCAGTAGAGCAGGAGCTTGTGCAAACAGAGGTGCTTGCTATATTTAAAAAGCAATTGTAGCCAGAATGGGGAATCTGTGTTTGCTATTGTAAAACTAGACCTCCGCTTGTATAGCGCCACAGAATTTGAATAAAATGAATTAGAGAGCTTTACCTATTGCTTACAGTGTGAGTCTCTGCTCTTTAATATCTTCATTAGCTGTGTTCATAAAGCAGTATCATCCACCACTCTTGCCTAATATGTAGATGATTTCACCATAATTTGTACATCCAAATCCCTTAGCCAGCTCCAAACAATGTCTCAACAATTCCTACATGATATTGAACAAGGAGTATTGATTCTGATCAACAAAAAAATGAACTGAAATTCAGGCCAGTTATTACAAAGAAAGAAAAACTATGAACTTAAAAACAGCCAACAAATCCACACAAGAAGGTACAATGAAACCTTTAATTAAGTGCATTTATCCACACTAGTGAAAAGACTTCTTGGGTAAGTGCATTGGTTGATAGGTAAGTACAAGGCTAGTTGCCCTTTTTGGCCATTTTTAAGCAGAGCCAATTTCCCTTTCAAATGTGATAATCAAACCCTGTACTTATTGTCTATGAGGTAAGTACTTTAACCATTACACCAACTCCTGTTTATCAGAATAAAGCTTCTAACAAGCATACTTGGCTCTCTCTTGTGTCTACACTGTGCCTTTCAGCACATTGAGCAACAAGTGCTGTCCAGCTCTTGTTGTTTCTGTGGCAGCTACTGGTTTTACAGGATTGTGTTGCTAGCCTGAGGTACAACCCTCCTTGGAAGGTGTACCACACACACACACACACACACACACACACACACTCACACCTAGGGCCAATTTAGAGTGAAATTATTAATCATGCAACAGTGATATCATAAAGATATAATAATACAAGCAAAATAAAAATTAAGTATTAAATGCAAAACAAGAAACATATTAAGAAAGTATTATAACTTCATTTTCCTCATCTGTAAGTAAAGTGATAATTGAAATGTAAGCATTTAAGCCTGCAAAGACACTGACATGTATTATGATTTACCACCCACAAACTAATTCGATTCTATCATATTTTCCAATTGCCACCTCTAGAGTGTTTACTCACTTTGTCTGAGGTAAAATAAATAATAATGGCTGTGTAGAACATTAGTCTTGGCTGTTTCTGCAGTAGTGTAACAGTGTTAGTATATACATTGCTGAAGATGCATCTGTCTTAACAGCATAAAAGGCATAAGATGAAGTACATAAAGCAACATACCACCGCAGTAGAAGTATAATTACAGTGATCCCCACAGTGAATAAACTTTGGATACTTAACTTTCATAATATTGGGACTGTCATTTATAAAGTGGCATTGCCTTCGGGAACTTTATATAATTATGCCAGTAGTAAAGCTAACAGCCATACCAATGGACACATGTGTGCTCCTTTCCAAAATGGATCTAATATTCCTATTGATTTTGTAGGCATTGTCATAACTCCCAACTTGGTAATAAAATGCTTCACAGAAAATAGCCAATTTCTATCAAGGGTAGGTCATGATTACTCAACGTGGAGGATTTTTTGAAAAGGTCACCAAAACAATGGATGAAGATAAAACGGTACATACCTCATAACTTAACCTGGCCAAAGCATTAACACAACTCCTCACTCAGGCACAGTAGAAAAGTAAAGTAAACTGTGAATAAGGTCCCTGCATCACCTGCTGGATTGCCAGCTGACTCACAGATAGGACACAGGAGATCAAAAGAGGGAAAACTACCAGCATAAAGAGACCAGGTATAAGGAGTCCCCCATGGTTCAGTGCTGGGACCTCTCCTGTTTGGCATCTACTTCTATGAAGTAAAAAACAGTAAGTTCATAGGTAGGTACTAGGCTATTGGCCCTAGGGCCTATATAAGCCTAGCCAAACGGTACCCTGGCTTTTGCCACCCAAGAAAATTATTTTCCTGTGCCCCTGTCAAGCAGAGCCACAGAAGTGATCCCCGGGGTGAATTTCCTATCTCCCATCCAATCATCAAGATTTTTCTTGAAGAGTGCTAATGAGGAGCTTTGTTTGGTATAGATTGGTAGTTTATTCCAGAGTATGGGAAGTCTCTGAGATAGGAATCTATCCCTCCAGCATGTTCTGTTTATTGTGGTGACAAGGTTTAGGTTCCTAGAGCGTGTAGCTCAGAGGGATTGGGATTTCTTTACATGGAGCATGTCCAACAGCTCTGGGTTTGACATAGCTTTGTATGTTGGGCAGAGATCGCCTCTGAGTAGGCAATATGCGACAGAGTAAAGCTGGAGTTTTTTGAGACGGTCTACGTAGAGCATCTGTTTGAGGCCGGTAATCCTCTTTGCGAGGTATTTCTGTGGCCTTTCCAGTTGTTATAGATGTCTTGTGAGGTACATACCAAAAGGGGCGTTGTACTCTATAATGGGTCTAATGAGTGATGAGTAGAGGGGAACAATTACCTCTTTTTTCCTGGATGAGAAACCTTTTGTGATGAGGTGTGCCACATAGAAGGATTTAACGATAATCTGAATGAACGATGTCCAAACTGCCCAAGATGTTAAAAACAGGTTTATTCCAAACGCATAAAAACAGTGAACACTCCAAAATAGCAGCACTGAAATCACCAATAACCCAGGTTTCGTCCCAAGGAAATGACTTCATCAGATTGGTGACATAGTACCACTAATATATACTAAAACTCATTAAACAATTACACTTAATTGACACTTATTTAATTTAGTTTGAGTTGAAAACCAAACCCTAAAAGCACCAGCTTCTGCCTATGTTTGCTTCATTGGTTTGCCTTTACAAAGTCAATACATACTGCATAAACCTAGCTGTAGTGTATGTAAAAAATTAATATACATACCTTAAAAATATATATATAAAAAATGTAAATCATCCTACACATGTGTATATGGTTATTTATTCTAAAAGCATATGTGTTATGTGTATGTGAATATTAATTTAAAATTTTAAAAGTTAGCTACAATTACTTCAATATGTATATAGAATATATAAATAATTAACCTCTTCACCCACTACTGATGTTCAACAGCTAAAATTTAAATATTTTGAATATTTCTTATTTTAAGCCAAGGCTTGATTGAGAGAAATTCATTCAAGCCTGGGTTAATACAGGCGTCCAGCCTAAGTTGCCAGATAAGCTCACTCATGTCTAAATGGAACTGGGGAATTCTACCTTGTAGATGATAAATCACCTGCTGTATCACACAAAACTTAAAAGTGTGACTACCATTGGTCATAATGTGTCTCGCTAGGGCATTTACAGATTTTTTATGTTGTATGTCCAACATATGTTCTTTTATTCTATCCCTAAACCTTCTACAGGTTTTTCCAACATAAAATGCCCTGCATTGTTGACACTTAGCCAAATACACCACATTTTTAGTAAAACAATCAAAATGACCATTAATTACAATGTCACAGTTGTTAACAAAAATTTTGTGTCCCGTTGTCCAAATATGTTTACATGTTGTGCATCTTCCACACTTATAGTTACCTTTGGGTTTATTACTAATGTTATTACTGTCGGCCATACCCCTTTCAAAATATCTTTCAATGACCAATCCTTTCTATATACAAATTTAGGCTTAAATAAAAAAAGCCTTTGTTCCTCCTTGTGTTTGTGAAAAATATCCCAATATTTCATTACAATATTGACTATGAACTCAGTGTCCCTGTTGTACCTTAAAATATATAAAATGGTGTCATTACCAAATGTATTATGCTCCCTCTGGTGGGTAGAATATCCAAACTGATCTACATCCGATAATATAATTGGAACCATAATCTTGTTGTTCCTTTTAAAAACAATTTCCTTTTTCAGGTTTTCACATAACCTATTTGTGTACCCTCTATTGAGAAACATTCCTATTACAAAATCTAATTCGTTCTCAAAGTCCACAGTATCACTAACCATTCGTACTACTCGAACCATCTGCCCTTTAACTATGGCTTTCTTCTGATGGTTGGGGTGCCAACTATCATAATGTAAATACGAGTTTGAGAAGGTAGGTTTCCTATATATAGTTGATTTCACTCTATGTTCTTTCTTGTCATATATTAAACTAACGTCCAAAAAATCTATCTTCTCAGTATTGGTTGAGTGTGTGAACTTCAAAAACCACACAGTATTGTTGATGTAATCTATAAAGTTGTCTAATAATAGTTTGTTTCCTGTCCAAACAATAAAAATGTCATCCAAAAATCGCATATATGTGTTTATGTATGGACTATATTCACTTTTGTGTACGTACTCTCTTTCCCAATAGGCCATGATATAATTGGCGTAGATGGGGGCACAAGCTGCCCCCATAGCTACGCCATGAGATTGTTTAAAGTAAAGACCATCAAAATATAGGAAATTGTTTTTTAATACTAGTTCCATTAGTCTGACATATGTATTAACTTTATCTTGTTCGTAGACCCCAGTAACATAAAGCTGTTCTTCCAGCCATTCCAACCCCACATCATGTGGAATCACACTAAATAAATTACAAACATCTATGGTTACAAAATAAAACTTTTTTGGTATATCCCAATGTTTAATGGTTTCTAGAAAATGCCACGAGTCTTTAACTAAATGTGGTGTAACTTCAGGGCCCTTCTTTAATTTATGGTCCAAAAATTGGCTAATAAAACTCACTTTACTACGTTTCCAATCAACAATTGGTCTAAATTTAACATTACGAAGTCCTTTATGGATTTTTGGTATTCCAAAAATAGCACTTACAACAGGATATTGATTCTGCATAAACTCATACTCACTTTCAGTAATCTCACCTTGGAATACCATATCATCCAAGACCCTATCTATCTTCTGATAGGCTATGTTGATTTCATTTATGCTGACTTCACTATAATTCTCTTCCAACAACATAGACATCATAATACTATAGTAATCTTGCTTATTAGCCACCACAACCCCATTGCCCTTATCAGGCTTCATTATGCGTATACAATCCTTGTTACCAATAAACTTTAATATACTATACTCATCTTTTGTGAGATTAAATTTACTTTCTTGCTCTCTATGTCTGTAATGTTCCCTGTATTCACACTCACAAATATGTTCAAAAATTGCCACATCTGGATTCATAACAGGGTTAAAAAGGCTGGATTTTTTTAATGTTCTATCATCCATTCCATGACTATTGTTAATTAAGTCCATCTCAGCATTCAACTTAAGGTTCATTTTTCGAGTAAAGAGTTTTAGATCTATTAGTGAATCAACAATATTCCCCCTTCTACTTGGCACAAAGTTAAATCCTTTTGACAAAAAATCAGCGTGTTTAGTACTAAGTTCAATATTAGAATAATTGTACACTTTAAAATCATTCTTTGTATTTGTTATAATTTTAGGATTACTTAGAACGCCTTCACAGTAAACTGTGATAGTTGAGATGACATCCCCCTGTGATAATTCCTCATAGAAATTCACTATACTCTCTACATCTGGTTGTTGACCTATGTCTACCTCAGATGTGTTGTATACTAAACTCGAATATTGGTCCACTGTTATTATATCAATATTGTCAGAATTAAAGACCAATTCTTGGTCTGTATAAGTGTCAGGCCCTATATTGTCACTGTTTACATGCTTTTCGTGCAAATTAGGATCGTTAGATAACAAATGTATACTTAAATTCAATAAACTAGATTCACAAGTAATATTCCCATCAATTATAACATTCGTTATTTCCGTACTATCTCGCATATCATCGTTGGTATAATAGAAAGAAACATTAACTTCATTATGAGCTTCCAATATATGACCCCTGCCTTCCCCATTTACAATCAAATAATCACCAAAATTTGCTGTTTTATGTACTACAACGTTAAATGCATCATTGTGTGTGTCCAACAAAGAAAACGTTCTACTTGCATTACCATTACATATTGTCTTATTTTGTAATTCAACTTCATTGCAGTGCAGCGCATTGCCGTGGTCGCCAAAAGTTTTAGAAAGTGCGTTTACCTTTGTTAGCGTACTAGGTTTATTAGTCACAGATGTAATTTCACCTTCGTGAGCGATATTAATCTCAAAAGGCGTGTTTACTGCCGGTTGGTATTTTTTGTCCATCCCTTTGGTTGGCAACTCGCATGTTTGTTCTTTGCTCGCGCTCCCATCCAAACTGCTTCCTGATCCTCGTGGTTGGTTTCTTGGTTCCGTAGGCGTTCCGAACGCCTTAGGCCCTCTCCTAAAGGGTCCTCCTCACTTTGACGACAGTAGTTGTTATCAGGCAATTGTCCACGCTCGATTACATCATCGCGTCTCCTCCTCCGGTGGGTTGGATTATCTGAGTCAGTGACCCTGACTGTTTCCTTGTTTTGAAACGGATAAATACGCCCTTCCTTGTACACTTGGATGTCTCGTTGTATTTTAGACAGTTTTTTATTGTAAATTGCCTCACAGCTTTTGTCAATGTCTGCAATTAAATGGACATAGTCATCATAATGGTGCACAAACAACAGGTCTTGGGTTATTTTGGTATTTAAATCATCAAGTTCATCTAGCAGTTGGTCTACTTTTTTGTTATTGTGTTTTATCATTAACCCCAATATTTTTATACCAGTTTCATCAAATAGTTGGTGTAAATCATGTAACATATCTGGATTGTTGTCACATCCATTGGGGTAACGCCAGACCCGTAGGCCCTTGAGTACCATCCTTAATTCTATGTTCCTTTTAAGATAACTATTTTCAATATATGTTCTCTTTAACTTGAATAATTTTTTCTCAAAGATTACCATTAATTCTGTTAAAGTTCTTACTTGCACGTTTTTCCTTTTCAACATAGGAACACTGTCTTGTTGGAACTCATATTGATTTTCTTTCCATTTTGCCTTAAATTGCAGTAACTGTGTGTTTTCCGAAATGGTGGATAGAAGGATAGAAGGATTTCCTGACTACTGTGGTGATGTGATGTGATTATCAAAGGAGAGACTACTGTCCACCTGTGTCCCAAGGTCTCTTATCACAATTTCGGTGTTAAGTGGACTACCGTCTATGTGGTAGTTAATGGGTACAGAGTTTTTACCAAAAGGGATGACAATGCGCTTGAGCTTGAGGCCATGGCTTTGACACCAGGCATTTGTCTCAGTGAGGCCCTTTTGTAGGATGTACACATCATTAGGAGATTTGATTATGGCTCCAAGTTTGCGGTCATCTGCGAACTTTGTTAGCCAAAGACCTTCTGTGTTAGCCTGTACTTCAGAGAAGTAGATATCAAACAGGAGAGGACCTAGGACTGAACCCTGTGGTACTCCACTTGTCACTGGTCTGAAGTTGGATTTAGAGTTTGCTACTTTCACAGTGTGGGTTCTGTCAGTGAACCAGTTGGCAACCCATCTTGTGACATAGGGATTTATACCTAGTTTAGTGAGTTTGTCTATAATTCCAGAGTGGGGGGATGGTGTCGAAAGCCTTGGCGAGGTCTAGATAAGCTGTGTGTACCACCTTACCCTCATCTACAGCTTTGGTGACCGCTTCAAAGAAATCTATCAGGTTTAGGAGACATGATCTGCCTTTTACAAACCCGAACTGGGTAGAGTCCAGAGTTTGGAGATTACCAATGTCATTGTTTATAAGTTCCATGATGATATGCTCCATTGCCTTGCAGACCAGGCTCATCAGGCTAATGGGGCGATAGTTCCCGGGGTCCATGGTGGCTCCCACTTAGTGGAGTGGGATAACTGTTGCTGTGCGCCATTCAGTGGGCACAAAGCCTGATGTGAGGCTATGATTGAACATGGTACTTAGGTAGGGTGCCAGTCCGTTCTGTAGTTCATGAGAATGCAGCCTGGGATGTTGTCAGGTCCCATGCATGCTGTGTTCTTGGCTTTGGAGAGTGTTTTTTACCTGTGCAGCCATGATTACAGGTACTTTGCATTCTTCCGGTATAGAGATGGGTCCTTTAGGGGATGAGAGAGGGGTAAAGTTAGCACTGAACCCATCTGCCAGGATGTTGGCAATATCAGTTGGTTCTGTATATTTAGTGCCATTTTGCTTCTAACTCCGAGCAGATCTGAGTGTTGCCATTGAGATTCTTGATATAGCTATAGAATGCTTTGTGGTTGTCTTTAGAATCAGTGGCGATTTTGTTTTCGTAACTAGCTTTGGAGGATTTTATGAGGGATCTCAGCTTCTTACTGAGGCTGACCACAGAGTTCCTTCAATCATGGCATTTTACTCTTTTTTGCAACAGTTTATTTCTTCTGTTGTAGAGTTTGTTTGGCTTCCTTTTTTTGGAGGATAGCATCTTGGTTCTATTTAGGGATTGCATGATCCATGCACTCGTGTAAGTGCTTATAAAGTGCAATTGTATAGGATTCAGCAGTCGTATCTCTACTGTCCATTAGCATGGGTGTCGTGAAGTTTGCCACTTCTGTCTTAAGAAGCGTGAAGTTGGCTTTGGAGAAATTTTTTACGATGGTTTCCCTAATGGGGGGGGGTGGGGCTGAGATGTGGATGTCTAGGGTGATTTGCTTGTGGTCTGATCTGACCAATGAGAAATTGACCTCTGGTTTGGAACACCGGTTGCCCATGTTGGTAATGACCAGGTCTAGGATATTGCTGCCCCTGGTGGGGGTGTGGATAAGTTGATCCAAGGCATTGGAATTTATGAATTCCAGAAAACGTTGAGCACAAAAGTTGGTACATGAGTAGTTTTCCCAGTTAATGGTGGGGTAGTTGAAATCGCCCTTTATTAGGGTGTTCGGTTGTACCCTAATATTTTCCAGTGTTTCAAGAAATGAGGAGTGGGAATCCTGGGGCATGGTGTTTATCTGTAGCAAGCTACAATTTGCATTGCGGTCTTGCCCAGAGTTAGTTGCACTTGGATAATCTCAGATGCATTATGCTGAGCAACTAGCCTGGAGGTGTGGATATCCTTAATGAATATGGAAACGCCTCCACCTTTAGTGCTTCGGTCCAAGTTAGGTGGCCAAAAGGTGTGGTATGAATCATAGCCTGGTGATGCAGGGGTGCTCTCTGGAGCCTTGAACTAGGTCTTTGAACTAGGTCTCTGTATGCACAGATGTTGATGTTCTCCATTTTAAGGAGTGCCTTGAGTGAGGGCATTTTGAGGTTTAGACTTCAAGCATTGAGTAGCATTACCCTCAGATTTTGCTTGCTTGTACCTGTTACGGTGGTGAATTTGTCATTTGAATCTTGCCTAAAAAAGACACTATGGTGTGGCAAGAGCCTTAGCCAGTATCCGGAATCCCAAGGGTGACAGGTGCAGGCCATCTTTGGCAAAGCATCGTGGTTTGTCGATCATGTCATCCCAGGCAGACAGACAGATACTGGATCCTCTTAGAATGACACCAGAAGCTTAGCCAATTGTTGAAGTCAATCATTTTGTCCTTGTACTGTGGTATCATTCTGGGTGATGGCAGGATACTACTCAGGGCTAGGGTCATACCTGCCTGGGCTACAAGATCAGAAAGCTCCTCCATGTCTCTTTTCATGTAGTCCAGGGAGGTATGTCTCAGGTCATTCACACCTACATGGGCAATGACAGAGTCATATTTGTACTTGCTGTGGAGTGACCTGAGTGCATGTATTATGTGGCAGATCCTGGCACCTGACAGGCAGCTGACAGTGACTTTCTCCTTGTTTAGCCTGGTGAGTGGAACATCAGTGTGCCTGACTATAGAGTCACCTATGACTAGAGTGTTAGGTACTTTGTTATGCCTTATGGGCTGTGGTTGAGTGGCACACTGAGTTTGTGGGCTATGTATCATTTGGGTTGTGTTGAGGGGTGGAGGTTGCTTGCGTTTCTGCTTTGGAGGTCCCTGTTGCTTGGGTAGATCTTTTTTGAGAGCCTCCACGAATGTAGGTGTGTGTTTTGTGTTTCTGTGTGTGTGTTTTGGTGGTGTAGGTTTTGAGGGACTATGTGATGAGTGTGCTGTGGGGCAAGTTTTTACCTTCTCCTCTTGACTGTCTAGTCCAGTCTTGGGTGAAGAGAGCTTTGCTGCCAGTTTGGTTATAATAGAGCATCTCTCACAGGTTGTAGTGTTGGGTGGTAGGATGAGAGGGTTGTCTGTGTACATGAGGCAATTGCTGCATTGCTCCAAGATGCCCAGATTCATCAGGTAGACAGGAAAAAACACGGAGAGCTGACCCTTAGACATTCCTGGATAGGTGCTTATTTATTAAGTACTAAAAACAGATGTTCTTCATGTTTCATTGTTGCAGTCATTACATTTGGGTAATCCTGCTGGCAGGTTGCCCTCAGTCGGCCTGAATTCCAAAGTCTTGGGTCCTGCATCGGTTGCTGTCACCCCTTCCCTGACGTCAGGTCGTCAGGGGTATAAAAGATGCAGTCGACGCCATTTTCTTCAGTCTTTCTTGCCGCGCGGTGCCCGAAGCAGAAGCAGTTTGCAAGTGCCGGTCGGCCGACTCCTGAGATTTTCGTGTTCCAATTTTAGATCAGAAGTCTTCATTAAAGCTAAGTACCCCGTTGGGGAAACTTTTTTCTTGCTCCAGACCGATGTCAGAAAAAGTTAATAATTGTATTTCTTGTGGAAAGCAAATACCTCATAAGGACTTTCATTCTTACTGTATTCCTTGCCTGGGCCCTGACCATAACATTTCAGGTTGTCGGTTTTGTGCTAGATTTAACCAACGCACTATTAAGCATCGGTATGATTTTGCATTAAACTATTTTGGACGCAGATTTAATTATCCAGAAATGTCGGATAGCCATCCGACTCCAAGAGTTCACAAAAAACGCAAATAAAAAGATAGGCAACCAAGGCCCAAAACCGGCGACGAAGCTTCTCCTAAGCCAGTAGCCGGTTCGCTGGTTCTCAGTGAGGCACTTTCGTAGCCCCTGACGCCCGCTGCTTTAGAGTCGCAGGCCACTACCGACTCCCATGTGGAGTCGGCTGTGCTGCTGGAAACACAAGGTACTAGAGCCTCGGACACTATTCCGACTCCCACGTGGAGTCGGCTATTCCGCTGGAAACTCAAGGTATTGGAGCCTCGGACACTATTCCTTCAGATGGGTCTGGAGCCGCTGAGCAGGCACTGGCTTCTGAGGGTGTATTCAGAGCTAAACATCTATACAGTAAACCGACTTCAGCTTCAAAGGCAAAGACTAAAGCACCTTCAAAGACAAAGAAACAAACTCAAGAGTCATGTGGACAGGCCTCAATGCCTAAAAAACAGATGCTCAAAATGGACGAAGACTTGATTACCTTGATCAGGGGTTCACATCCCCCTCCTGATAAGAGGCCTAGGCAAGAGACAGACTATGAATCTTCAGATCAGATTTCTATTTCTTCTGATTCCTCTTCTGATCAGGAATATTCTCTTCCCCCCCCTATGAGGATTCTGATGCTGAAGAATCTATTCCTTCAGCTTCTCCTCCTGAGGACTGTTCTTTTGGGGAAACTTTGCATACCATGAGGGAGCACTTCCACTGTGAGAGCCAAGATTTTTCAGAATCTAAAAAGAGGCTCAGGGACTTCCTTTTACTACCTCAACACAGGCCTCCAGCCATTCCACCTGTGTTAGACATTGTTGATGATGTGTTTTCAGAGTCTAGTCTGACCCCTGACTCCTTACCTCCAGCTGCTGTTAAGCCTGACAGATATTACAGGGTTCCTGACTCTCATAAATTCCTTTTCAAAAACCCTGCTGCAGACCCAGAAACTATTTCACAGGGTCCCAAAGGGGTTAAAGCTTCTGTTGCAAAAAACCCTACCCCCTCTGGCAGAGATTCCAGGGCACTGGATAGATGGGGAAAAAAGGTTTACACATCTGCTACCTTGGTTATAAGGGCCTTAAACTGTCAGTTTCATATGCTCAAATATCAGCAACATGTCATGGCAATGCTTAAACAGAAAATGTTATTAAATTCTGAATGTGCAGAAAACAAGGAAATGCAGGATTTATTGCATGCAGCTGAACAAGTTGGAAAGCATACTTTGCAGTGTGGTTTTGATTCTCTGGAGGCCTCCTGCAGGGCCGCAGTTACGGGTTCTGTAATTAGGAGGCATGCTTGGTTAAAGGAACAAAATCTGCCTGATCATGTCAAAGTTAAATTATTAGATGCACCTTTACAGCATGATACTTTGTTTGGTGTTAAGGCAGAAGAAGTGTTAAAGAAAATGGAGGACAACGCTAAATCTATGCAAACTGTCAAAGATTTTTTACAAGTACAACCACCTAGGTTTAGTAGACACTGGCCTACAAAGAATTGGTCCTTTCCTGTGTCAGACAGACCTCAAAGGGGCAGATCCAGATGCCCTAGAGGCAGATCCCAGGCACAAGGTTCATACAGGTCAAAGCAATGGGGTGCTTCTACCTCCAAAAGTGGAGAAGACAAATCACAACCTTACAGGAAACAGTCCCGATGACTTCCCCCCTGCCTGCACCAAGCCCTTATCTCCTGGCAGCACCCTTAGGGGGAAAAATAGCTCTTTTTTCTCAAAATTGGCACATTGTAACCCAGGGCAAGTGGGTTCTAAACATAGTGTCACAAGGCTACAAGTTCCACTTCCATACTCTGCAAAAGGCAAGTGGTTGGCCAGATCTGCCAAAAAATCAATGGGCAGAGGCACAAAAACAAGTCTCATCCCTCATGAACATGGGGGCCATTCAACAAGTACCAGAGCAAGAGCAGGGACAAGGTTTTTACTCAAGATTGTTCTTGGTACCCAGACAGGACAAAGCCTGGAGACCAATACTGGACCTATCTACTCTAAACATATTCCTGGATATACCAAAATTCAAAATGTTGACATTGCAGCAGCTTCTGCCCATGCTGGGCACGAAGGCTTGGCTTGTGATTTTAGACCTAAAAGAGGCATACCTGCTTGTCCCAATCAGGCAGTCATGCAGAAGATACCTCAGATTCAAGGCTGGCTCAATGCATTACCAATTCTCTGCACTGCCCTTTGGCTTATCTACTGCGCCCAGGGTCTTTACAAAGCGCCTGGCACCAGTAATTGCATTCTGCAGACAAAGAGGAATACAAATATATCCTTACTTGGACGACTGCCTAATTCAAGCAGAGAACAAGGACATTCTTCTACAGCATCTGACGTTTGTGAAAAGACTTCTAACATGCCTAGGGTACACAGTAAACGAAAAGAAATCAAAAATCGTACCCTCTCAAGAGATAATATTCCTGGGTGCAAGCTTAAATACAACTGCCCTGATGGCTTATCTCACGCCAGACAAACAAAGGCAACTGACTACCTATTTCAAAATATTGGCAATAAAGGCCCAGTTATCTGCAAGAAAAATTCTGCAGGCTTTGGGCTTCATGGCATCCTGCATCCAACTAATTCCATATGCAAGACTGCATATGAGGAAACTTCAATGGTACCTAAAAAGTGTTTGGACTCAACATTGCCACAGCCTGGAAACAATGATTACTCTCATTCCCTGCCTGCAACAGGAGTTTCGATGGTGGGCAAAGGCTTGTCACCAGAACAAGGGACAGCCGTTCACATTACCCCCAGCCAGGCAAAACCTAACAACGGATGCATCAGATTATGCCTGGGGCGCCCACATGGCAGGAAGATGCATTCAGGGCACATGGTCCGCAAACCAAATCCATCTACATATCAATCAAAAAGAGATGCTAGCTGTTCAAAATGCCCTGACAGCCTTCAAGGACCTGCTTCATCTGGGACAAGTACTGATAAAGACAGACAACACCATGGTCATGTGGTATATAAACAAGCAGGGGGGCACACATTCTTACCCCCTTTGCAGACTAGCCATGGCTTTGTGGGACACAGCATTGACTTACCAAGTTAATCTGCAGGCACAATTCCTGCCAGGAAAGGAAAATACTCTGGCAGACGAACTAAGCAGAAACGTCATGGATCCCCACGAGTGGCAGCTGGATCCACAAGTCTTCAGCATGATAACAAGGAAATGGGGATGCCCGGACATAGATCTATTTGCCTCCCCTCACAACTACCAACTAAAAAGATTCTGCACAAGGACTTATCACAGACAAGCATGGAAAGTGGATGCCCTTTCTTTCAGCTGGAAGAACCTATCATTATATGCCTTTCCTCCACTGCCTCTCCTTCCCAAGGTACTCCTAAAGGTCATACAGGAGAAGCCAAAGATGATACTGATTGCTCCAGACTGGCCCCGCCAGTACTGGTATCCGATCTTAAAGAACTTGTCTCAATGCCCAGCCTGGACCTTACCTCAAATACCTTATCTACTGCCCCAACAAAACAATCAGATCCTACACAGCCAACTCAGGACTCTAAACCTGGCAGCATGGTAGATAATGTAGGCATACAAAGCACACCTCTCAGTAAAGCTGTGATGGATGTCATTTTGGAAGCCAGAAGGCCTAGTACTAGAAAATCTTATGCTGGAAAATGGAAGAGATTTTGTGCTTGGAACCAGACACAAGGAACTGATACAGCTGTACCAGATATTCCTCAGATTTTGCAATACTTAACTGAGTTGCTGGACAAAGGCCTATCTTTTTCATCAATTAAAATTCATGCCTCTGCCATTTCGTCTCATTACAATACAGAGCCACCAATCTTTTCTCAGCCTTTATTAAGGCAGTACCTCAGAGGAGCCAAAAACTTAAAGCCTCCAAGGAGATCACCAGTACCTGCATGGGACCTCAACTATAAACTCACCCTGCCTCCTTTTGAGCCAGCTGCTACTGCTGATATAAAGTTTTTATCTTGGAAAACAGCTCTGCTCCTAGCAATAACTTCTGCAAGACTGGTATCAGAGTTACAGGCACTCATGGCTGTGGAACCTTTTATCATTTTTCATCCAGACAGGGTCTCTCTGAGGACAAACCCAACCTTTATGCCTAAGGTGGTGTCCAGTGTGGCCCTTAACCAAACTATTCATTTGCCAACTTTTTATCCAAATCCACAGAACAAGGGGGAGAGAATTCTACATTCTTTAGACGTACACAGACAGCTTAGATTCTATTTGGACAGAACCAAAATTTTCAGGAAGACAGCAATTACTAGTGGCATATGCTGCAGGATCACAAGGAAAGGCCATCTCCAAGCAGACTATTTCAAAGTGGATAGGCCACTGCATTCGTTTCTGCTATTTACAGCATGGCAAGCCAGTGCCTAAGGGCATTAGGCCACATTCAAGCAGAGCTGCAGCCACTTCAGCAGCCTTTCTCAGGGGAGTACCAACCAAAGACATTTTAGAAGCTGCTACTTGGAGTTCAGTGCATACTTTTACAAAGCATTATCATCTGCCACTGTACTCTAAATCTAGGGCAGGCTTTGCCACTGCAGTTCTGCAGGGCCTCATAGCCGCTCCTAATGCTGTTTAGCTCCAGCCTCCCAACCATAGCTTTGGGACTCTACCCAAATGTAATGACTGCAACAGTGAAGCACGAAGAACATAGTACAGTTGTGTACACTTACCATAAATGTAGATGTTCGAGTGTATTCACTGTTGCAGTCCAGGTTACCCACCCACCATCCCCCTTCTTTCTACCAGAACTTATCTTTCCTTCTCTGATTTATGCAACCTATGTGGTGTATTTGCTTGTAGATGAAGGTAAAGTTCATATTGGTGCATGTGTTTTTATATATAAATGCATATAATTTTGGCTACCCTTTAGGGGGCACCTGACATCTGGGTCAAGAAAAACTGAAGAAAATGGCGTCGGCTGCATCTTTTATACCCCTGACGACCTGACCTCAGGGAAGGGGAGACAGCAACCGACACAGGACCCGAGACTTTGGAATTCAGGCCAACTGAGTGCGAACTGCCAGCAGGATTACCCAAATGTAATGACTGCAACAGTGAATGCACTCGAACATCTACATTTATGGTAAGTGTACACAACTGTACTTTTTTCTCTAGACAAGTGAGGAAAGTTGAGTGCTGTAGTAATTTGTAGCTTATTTAGTGCTTACAATGAGTTCTGAACAAGTGCTGAGCTCAAAGAAACAGATTTGAGTGCTGAAACTAGAAAATTGGCTAGTTCTAAGAAACAAAATTAAGCTAGAAGGCTTCCCTCCAACACAGAAAGGCTTGGGGTCTCAGAAGCCTACAAACAGTCCTGGATACAGAAAATCTGTGTCTGGACTAGACAACTTCTAGGAAAGGCAGGAAACAAGCTTAGAAAAAATTGCAAATGACTGTGAATTAGGAGCAGTTTTTAATCCCCAAATAACTTGGCCACTGTGCAGAATGGTTTGACCTGGTGCCAAAATCATGGTCTGAAACTGAATATCAAAAAATTCATTATTGTATCCTTTGAGCAGTCACCTACCCCTGGTACCACATTGACAGTACACACCTAAGGGTTGACCCAGTTGTCTGGGATTTGGTAATTTGGTAACTTATGTGGGCAGTGACCTAACTTTCAACCAGCATGTGTCCACTGTTGTAAGAAAGTCTTTCTATATTAGGCAGCTTACAAACAAAGGGATTGTGTCTAGATCTAGAGATGTCATTGCCCCCTTTTTTTCCAGTCATCATTAGGAAAATCAAGTATAATGCCACCTTTGGCATGTATCTGTCCAGACATGTACAACTGAAATGCCCACACAGATACCTTACTAAAAGGATGTAAGGTTTAAATAATATGCCCAGTATGGACCAACTCAAAGCCTTGTCACTGTACTCTGTATTTTACAAACTGCTAAGAGGTGACCTGAGTCTGGCATACATGGCATCCTCCAAACCAATACTAATGTACCTACTGCACATCAGCAAATCAGATGGCATCAGAAATATTTAGTGTGGAGATCTAAACCTCTTTTGTAACATCAGCAGAACAGTCTGGAGGGACAGGTGTATTTTGCAGAGGATACTACTTTTCTAGAATAGACTCCTCATCCACGTAAAAGAAAGTTCAGCCCTGTCCATTTTCAAGTGCATCTTGGATCTATGGATAGGTATTAGAAAATTTACCCCAGGACTATTCCCTGTACTACCAATGTACAGAGGCAGCTCTTAAATGCTTTATCCCATGCGTGGGTCTCCTCATATTGTCTATGGGATGATCCCAGTTATTCTTACTAGGGGTAATATACAGGTGTCAGACATGAGATGGGCAAGGTCCATCTAACACCAAACAGGATAGTTTAATTCAGCAACAAAATGAAAATTGTCCAGATTTAAAATACTCTGCAAGGGCAGCTAGCCTAGTACTTGCCTATGAACAAGTTTTATAATATGTTACCATTCCCCATAAGGAAAATAATCCAACAGATCAGTAACTGTTTCTTCGTGTGCCATTATCTACAGAAACTGCATGACTAGGTGTTTGTTGTCTGTTTTTGATAACATGAAGAAACTGATTTCAAACATTATACACTGTAATAATAAAACCTCTGTCTGTTCTCAATTCTGTTCTCAATTCTACTACACAAGTAACAAGACATTCAGTAAAGTATTGTTATGATGATGCTGATGCCTCTTCCAGGGCAGCAGTCACTGGTCTTTTTTAAGAAGATATTCTTGCCTATACTTACAGTCGTTACAGTCATGTTTAAGCTAAGTGGCTCGGATGACCCTTTGGACAAAGACAATCTTTTTTGGTCAATTTCTGATTACATTTTCCAGAAACTGCAAGAAATGGGAAAAAAAACACACAAGATTTTCACAATTTTCTGTCATCTGTATCAAAATTTCAGAGGAATTACCCTTCAAAAGTTGGACCTTTCTTTCACAAAAGTCACAAATAAAACTAAAAAAATTATCTTAGAAAAAGTGCAGAAGAAAAACTAAATCAGATTTCAAATGACCTTTTGGTGACAAGTCTTCAAATGTATGACTTTCAGCCTCTAGTCCTTTTGCCTTACACCCCCCCACTTCTTTTCTGTCAGGAAGAATTTTTCATTCATTGCCTCTTTGATGAAAGATATCAGACATCTGGGTACTCAGTATTATCTAGAATGGGTACAGACTGACTAGGAACCTCCCTCCAGTCACTTCCATAATTTCTGAAGTTTTCCCAAACCAACATCTTCTTTTGACAGTTTTATAAGATCTGATGTTAAGTTGTCTATCTTGCCTTCATTCTTGCTGGTTGGGTTCGGAGCCGATCTTCAGCTCCGACCCGGCCATCTTCTAAAGCTCGAGAGCTACATACTGGCTACATCCGAACCCAACCAGCAAGAAAGAAGGCGAGAGGAGACAACTAACATGGAACGTTATGGTAGGTACATAACTTCTTTTTCCATCAAGAGACAATAGAATCCGTCCCATATCACCAAAAATAACACTTTTTTTCATGTTATTCCTAATACCAAAAATTACAAGACACATGGAGACCAGTTTTGGGCTTCTCATCCCTGAACACTTTCCTATGGTTTTGATAATTCATGATGTACTTTCTCCAGAATTTTTGTCTGACTTTCCCACAAGCCTTTCTGGTTACCTTTGATCTAAAAGATTTATTTATTTAACATTTGTTTACTGGGAAAGTCCGATTTGGAACAAAGCCAATTTTTAGCAGAGGCCCAGGAAGAAATGTTCCAGATGCATGTCTTTGTAATGTGGGAGGAAACCAGAGTATGCAGAGGAAACCTACACGAATGCAGGGAGGACATGCAGACTCCACACAGAAGGCAACCCAGCCGAGAATTAAACCGGAGAACCTCTTTCTGTGAGGCAACAACACTACCGCTGCACCACTGCGCCATCCGCCTATTGTCACATTCTAATTCATTCAGATCTCAGAAAACTCTTAAGATTTTGTGCTTTTGGATTTCATTTTCAGATTTCTGTTTTGCCCTTTTGTCAATTTATAGCTTCAAGTGTATTCACAGAATGTTTAGCCCCAGCAATAGCATTCTGTAGGTGACTTTCTAATCCAGGCTACATCAAAAGAAAAATGTTTTGCAAGATCTGCAGTTCATTGTGGACCTGTCCCTGTAGTTTTCCCTCTAAACCTGAAGAAACCCATCTTACAACTTTAACAGACACTACTTTTTTCCTAGGATACCAGCTGAACACTTCTTGTGTGATGGCCTTCCTTCCTTAGGAAAAAATTAAATTTCTTACTTCAGAATTCCAATTCCTTCTGACTTTGGGAATGACCTTTTCAAGAGAGATTTTAAGAGCCCAGCAGTTCATGCATCAGCAGTACTTGTGATTCCATTTGCCAGGCTCCAAATAAGGAAAACTCAGTGGTACCTCAAATCAGCTTGGGCTCTGAATTTCCCAATCACTCCCTTGCTGTTTGTGATGAAAGAGTTTCATTTGTGGATCTGACAGATAACATTCATTACTGGAGTGCCCTTTCTAGTTATTGTTCCCCATTAGAAAGTCATAACAGATGTTTCAGACCTTGCTTGAGGATTCTGTACTATGGGCATGAAAGTCCAAAGAACATGGTTAAGACAGAACAGACGTAAACATAAAAATGTCAAGGAAATTAAAGCCCAGATCCTTGCCCTTCAAACTCTTCACCACCTCTGATCTCCAGGAACCCAACAGAATGTGACAGAGGTAGCACCACAGCCATGAGATGCATCGCCAAATAAGGGAGAACAAAATTCTACCATCCCTGCAGGTTAGCCTTGATGTCTTGGAAAATTGCTATTCACCACAATTTTTTTTTTCATGCAACTTGCATCCCATCAGAGATTAACTCAATGGTAGGTTAGCTGAGCAGATCAAAGGTCTTCCTGTAAATTTTCCATCACTTAAGAACTCCCATGTAGATCTTTTGCCTCCATTCTCAACAGGCAGCACAGACTGTTCTGTTTCATTCCATCGTGCCATACAGAGAAGCATGGAAAATGGATGCTTTCTCAATCTCTTGGAAATAATAATTCCTTTATGCTTTCACTCCTTTTCTCCTAAATCAAAATAAGTCATTTTAAAATTCTAGAAAGATAACCAAAATTGCTGCTGGTGACTCACTTTGGTCAAGCCAGTATTATTACTCTCTCCTTTTTTAATCTTGCCAAGGGTACTCACCACAAATTACCTAATAGGATGGACCTACTCACAAAACAAAAGAGCTTTCTCTTTCATTTGAACTTGCAGACTCTAAATTCAACAGTGTGGATGATAGGCTTTTTCAAGGGTATGGATTCAAGAACTATTCTAGAAGCAGATGCTTGGTTTTCCATAATACCTTTAGTAAGCGCTACAAAATAGATGCATTTTCTAGGGCCACAACTGTTTTTGCCAGATCCATTCAAAGCAGTCTGGACTCCAGCTGTGCACCTTAGTCTTCCTTGTAATCAGTATAAAGGCTTGGGGAACCTTCATACTGATTATCAGCACTAAAACAGTGATCTAATATAGGACATGTAAGAACCTGCCATAAGAGTAGATGTTTGAATAGATCACTGTTGCAGGATATGCACCTTCCTTCCTTCCCCCTTTTTTCATATCATAATTCTATTTTTGTGTTCTTTGGCCAAGGTGGACCTATTCTTTCTTTTAACTTGCCTACCTGAGTCCTGTCCCTTCTCTTTACCTAGATTCAGTCTACATTTCCTGAGACAAGGAAGCTCTGCAGAACTTCGTGCTCATACAGCCTTTATGTTCTAGTACATACTGTCATGCATGGGTCTATATTATATAATCGAAATTTTATAACTTAATACCATATGGTCGATCCCGTATGGTTGAAGTTATAAAACTTTGAATATATAAAAAAGAAACTAAGGGTTAGCCCCACACCCCTGCTCTTTAAATATACCAACTCCGAGACCGCACTATAATGCGGTAAAGGGAAGATTTCCCTTTACTGCACTGTAGTGCGATCTCTGAGTTGGTATGTTTAACAAGTGGGGGGTGCAGAGCAGCTTGCCCCCTGCTTTAAACTGTCAGGCTACTTTTTCTTTTTGTTTTTTTGTACATGTTCGAAGTTGTTTAACTTCAGCCATATGGGATCGACCATATGGTATTTGAAGTTATAAAACTTCGATTATATAATATAGACCCGTCATGCATAGGTCATAAGTCAGATGTACAGCACAAAAAGAGGTTGCCCCAAGCTTTATCGTATTGGGCAGACGTGTTATCCTTGACTGGATACTTCTCTTTAGTAGGCAGTACTACAACAGCGATCTCTTCAGACATCTGTTGTTTCTTACACAGTTGTACTATCTTGAGGACTGTCTTGGTAAGCACACAGGAGAGGCTCCAACCTCAGATCCTTCTGTGCCTTCTGGGATTTGATGGCTGACAGTCTTCATGTTGATGTTTGCATTTCCCCACCTGGGGATGCAGGTATTGTAGGGGGTTGTTAGATGTCTTTGGCTGTACAGTCATCATGCTGTCATGGAGCATCTTACAGTGCCAGTCTCTGGCTGGATGGACTGTTCCCACCAGCTGGCAGGTGCCCTTCCATTCCTTCATTCAGATCTGTTACATGTACTGATGAAAGATGCTTCACTGGCAGAGTTCCCTCCATGGTACTAGGAAAGTGTCACCCAGTTAGAGGCTCACACAACCCACCTGGCCTTTTGTTTCGGCAACCAAGCTATCATGTTGTATCTTTATGAGCAAAAGAAAATGTGATCATGCTTCTTTACAGAGACAGAGATGTAGATCTAATGGATGGCCAGAGAGAGTGGCAGGACTGTCTCAGCAGTTCACATCCCATGTTAAGTGAATGTGATCGTAAACCTTTGGAACCACCACTGTAGTCCTCTCATCAATCTTCAAATTTAAGAAGTGTTCCTAGTATGGATTTTCTGAAAGTGGGGCTTTGCAGAGATAGAAATGTTTGCCACTCAGATGTGTATCTTCCATTCATCTGTTATGAATGAGAGGACAATCGGAGACTGGGGAGTTAATGACTGATGCGATGTTCATCGTGCATACAGCTGCAGTAATCACAGATGGGTTCTCTGCCGTCAGGCGGGCCCTCGGTCGGCTGAATTCCAAAGTCTAGGTCCGGCGTCGGTTGTTGTCGCTTTCTTTCCTGACGTCAGTGCGACAGGGGTATATAAGACACAGCCGACGCCATATTCTTCAGTCTTTTCTGCCGCGCGGTGCCCGAAGCAGAAGCAGTTCGCAAGTGCCGGTCGGCCAGCTCCTGAAATTACGAATAATTGGAAACCGAAGTCTTCTTTAAAGCTAAGTACCCCGTTGGGGAAACTTTTCTTGCCTCAGACCGATGTCAGACAAAGTTAACAATTGTATTTCTTGTGGGAAGCAAATACCGCATAAGGATTTCCATTCCCTCTGCATACCTTGTTTAGGCCCAGACCACGACGTCTCGGCCTGTCGCTTTTGCGCTACTTTCAATAAACGCACTATTAAGTGTCGGGCGGAGTTCGCCCAGCACTTTTTTGGTAAAACCTTTGAATGTTAAGTTGTCTATCTCGCCTTCATTCTTGCTGGATGGGTTCGGAGCCGACCTCGGCTCCGACTCGGCCACTCTAAAAGCTCGAGAGTTGGTTCCACCGGCTCGAGGCTCCCCTTATATCCCACAATGCTAGGCGTGAGTTACCTCAGATCTCGTTTGCCGCTACAGCATCGAGGTGTTGGTTTTTCTACGGCTTGTTGGTAAGTGTATTTCTGTTAAATTAGAATACTTAAAACCCTATATTTTTAAGTTTATATATATTTCCCTTAGTGTAGTGGATTTCTACCCTTGTTTTCCCGAAAATCCCGTTTTTTTCCCACAAGAACTTTTAAAGTTCTCTCTCGGGCCTTCTGGCCTTTCTCCATCCCCTAGTGGTGTGTGTGGGTTACTCTTAATAAACTTTAGTTAATTGTTTTATTTTTGAGTTTTAAAAATAAGATTAGTGTAATCAGTGTGTCTGTTTGAGTGTGTGTGATTACACTTTCTTGTTTAGGATGTCTAAAGACACAAAGGTCTCAGGCTTCAAGAAGTGTGATGCGTGCTGTCAGAAAATGTCTCTGACAGACGGTCACACTTCTTGTATCTACTGCCTGGGGCCTTTGCACCTGCAGGACTCCTGTGCTGTATGCCATGGCTTCAGCCCCAGGGTCCTGCAGGAAAGAAAGAATAAGTTGATCCTACGGGGTCTACTTAAGCCTGAGGATTCCCTTTCTGTTTCTGGGAAGCCCTCTAAGGCTTCTAGGTCCTCTGCTCCAGCTACTGAGCCGAGACCTAAAGCTACAAAACCTATGTCTGCATCGGCTCCGGCTGGAGCCGATGAGTCTACAGCTTCCGTGGTTCCCTCGGCTCCAGCTGGAGCCGAGGTAGTAGAAATTCCCTTGTCGGTTCCGACCAGACCTTCGGAGCCGACATCTAGGAAGAGATCCAGGTCACCATCCCTTGGCTCCGTTCATTCGGCTCCAGCATCTCCTCTGCTGTCTGAACGGAGCCATAAATCTCACTCCTCTAGGTCATCGAGGCTGTCAGATCATGACCTCCAGAGGGTAGTGAGTCGACTTCTTAAGTCCGAGGCACTGGCCCAAATGCTTCAGAGCCCGACTCATCAGTCGATGCCTGCCCCTGTCCATCAATATATTCCTCCTCCGACTCCGTTGAGCTCGGGCGGGCATTCGGAACCGAGACTGTGGTAGCGTCTGAGCCGATACAGGTGTCTTCGGCTCCGTCGGCTCCGATTTCTTCTTCGAGGATTCTCGGCGCGGACTTCCCTCGTCGGCTCCGAGGGGTGAGTGGCATCGGACCCTTGTCCGACCCGCTCTTCCTCTCGGAGCTCGGCTAATGAGTTCGGCTCGACATCGGCCTCGAGCCATCACTGTCGGTGCCGAGGGAGGTTCTCAGCTACTCGGAGCGGAGACCACTGGCTTTGCCTGACAGGGGTGCGTACGAGGTCATGCGGAGTGTGTTAGAGCCTGGCTCTACTCCACAGTCGGCTCCGTCCGCCCCTCCCTCTACGGTGCCTCAGGTCAAGTCGACTCACTCCCTCATCCCGGACTGCAGAGAGCCAGCTCCTCAGGAACCCCCTGTGGGGATTTCATCCTCTTCCGAGGCCTCTCCTGATTTGGCAGAAGAGCCCCCTCGGAAGAGGAAGTGTAAGAGGAAACACATTGACTCACCTGAGTCCATCACATCTGACACAGATTTAGATGATTCCGTGGGTTCCCCCCGTTCCCCTTCTGAAGATGTCTCCTTTGCAGACATTCTCGAAATCCTCAAACAGAGGGGAAATTGGCCAGCCCTCAACCCTTCGGAGGATGAATCTGTGTACCTTGAGGCGTTCGGCTCTCGTCCTTCCACCTCCTGGGTGTCTCCCCCCTTTGACCCCCTCATGCAGGTGGTAGCTAAAAAGGCATGGACGGCTCCTGATTCAGTGGACCCCACTCCCAGGAGACCCTCAAAATTCATAACGGCACCAGCAGACAAACAGTTCTTGACAAAGGAGTTTCTGTGGATGCTATGGTGGTAGCTGCTGCCACTAAGAAGGAACTAGCTGATCCTTCAGTACCTGTCCATCCACCTAACAAGGAATCTAGGTCCATGGACAGGTGCGGAAGCGGATGTTCTCGTCAGCGACATTTACTATGCGTTAAGCTGAACTACCTGTGCCATTTCACTCGTCTTCAAAGGGACTTGATTAAAGAAGCGGTGACATGTTGAAGGACCCTACAGCTGCGGGTTTTCAAGATAAGATGAACACTCAGCTGGCTACCCTTAACTCCATAACCAACTCCTACATGCGCCTCCTTTCTTATGCGGCTGATGGAGCGAGTAGGGCCGCAGGGACAGGTGTGGCCTTACGTAGGCATGCCTGGATGCGGCTATGCAATTTTGCGGACCCCTTCAAGACGTCTTTCACTAACTCCCGTTTGATGGATCATCTCTCTTTGGTCCTCAAGTGAAAGAAACCTTGACTAGGTGCGAGACTGATGGCAAGACTCTTTCTGCCGTCGGAGTCCGTTTTCTACTCCTTCTAGGCCTTACCCCAAAGGCCAGAAAAGTGGGAAAATGTGGTTCCGTAAACAATCTCAAGGGACTTAGCCTGACGACAAAGTCGTTTCGCCAGAGGCAGAGGTGGGAATAACAATGGTAGACGCCGCCTCGAGGCAGGGGGCTCCAGAACCAGGGCAATCGAGAAGCCTTCTCTGATAAGCCCTTTCAGCATCCCTGAGGTGTTGCCCGACTGCCCACCTTCGGAGGCAGTCGGGGGAAGATTGTCACTGTACCCAGAAGCCTGGCTATCCCTGACTCAAGACAAATGGGTACAGTCCGTCATTTCGAAGGCTATTCTATCCCCTTTCTTCGCATTCGAACCAATCAAATAATCCCTTCCAGATGTTCCACCCGCTCAAAGGGATCTAGCGGTTTTGGAAATTTCAAAACTGCTTGCAAAAAGAGCAATTCAGCCAGTTCCAGCAGACCAGCAAGGATCCGGAATCTACTCAAGGTTCTTTTAGTTCCAAAGAAAACAGGGGACTGGAGACCAATTTTGGATCTCAGTATCTTGAACAGATCAGTCAAGAAAACAAGATTTCGGATGGTCACGCTGCAATCCATCCTTCCCCTGTTGGGAAAAGGAAACTGGATGTGCTCTATAGACCTTCAGGATGCGTACTATCACATAAAAATGAACAGACGCTCCAGAAGATTCCTCCGCTTCAGGCTGGGAACCAGTCATTTTCAGTTCAGGGCCCTGCCCTTTGGTCTCACCACTGCCCCCCGGGTGTTTACCAAATGCATGGCAGTGGTAGCTTCTCACCTGAGACGACAAGGATTCCAGGTGTTTCCATATCTGGACGACTGGCTCCTCACAGCTCCCACCAAGCATCTCCTTCTGATGGCCAGGGATTACACTTTTCGCATTTGTCAAAAGTTAGGCATTTCAATAAATTGCGAAAAGTCTGTTTTGTCGCCTTGTCGTACTATTACCTTCATAGGCGCAAATCTAGACACAGTAGACATGTCTGCGAGACTAACACATCAGAGAATAACAGACATACACAAACTGGTCTCACTCCTTTTCAACAACAACAGAATCAAAGCCAGGTTAGTTCTGAAAGTGTTGGGAATTATGGCGGCCATACCTCTGCTTCCATTAGCCAGATTCCACATGCGGATCCTTCAATGGATGCTCTTTACACAATGGTCATACCAGCAACTCCCAATGTCCCACACCATTATGATCACGCAGGCGCAGAAATCATCTCATGTGGTGGATGTCTTCCCTCAGCTCTTGTTGGGAAGACCCTTTGTTCCACCCTCCGGTTGCTACTCTGACAACGGATGCCTCCCTGATCGGGTGGGGGGGGCATTATCAGGGCAGGACGGTCCAGGGCACATGGCAACCAAACGAATGCCACTTGCACATAAATGTTCTGGAGATGAGAGCAGTGCTTTTAGCGTTGCAAGCCCTTCAAGACTCTCTTCCCTTGGGAACGATTGCAATCCAGACAGACAATATGTCTGTAGTGTGGTACATCAACAAACAAGGCGGAACCAGGTCCTACCCCCTGTGTCGAGAAGCACTCAGATTGTGGCAATGGGCGATTTCTTCTCAGCGGTTTCTGATAGCAACGCACATCCCCGGGAAGTCCAATCAAATTGCAGACAAGTTGAGCAGAGCTATCCTCATGCCTCACGAGTGGTCTCTGAAAGACTCTGTTCTGAGAGAAATTTTCCTCAAGTGGGGTCAGCCTTGCCGCGATCTTTTTGCTACTCCCCAAAACAGCAAGTGCAGAGAATATTTCACTCTATTCCCTTTACCAGGCCAACCCAGCAGAGACGCTCTAGTCCAAGTTTGGCCCCGGGGACTTCTGTATGCATTTCCTCCCTTCCCACTAATCTCTCAAGTGATACAGAAAGCTATCGCTCAGAAGGCCTCATTGATCCTCATTGCTCCTTACTGGCCTCGACAGGTGTGGTTCCCCTTTCTACATCAATTTCTATTGGAGCGACCTTGGCATCTGGACCTAGTACCAGATCTTTTGATCCATCAGTCGGGTCAGTTGCATCGCTCCCTCCCCTCTCTGAACCTCACTGCTTGGTTCCTCCAGTTCCAACCTTAGCCAGGCTTCCTCAATTATCTCACTCCGTTCGAGATATTTTGATAGCTTCCCATAAATCTTCCACTCGGAAGATTTATTTGAGTAAGTGGAAACGCTTCACATATTGGGCTCAAGGAAGGGACATAGATCCTTTCACTGCTTCCATCCAAATAGTCCTTGATTTTCTAGCTGAACTCTTCCATGCAGGTTCATCTCCCTCTACTCTTAAAGTCCAATTGGCAGCTATTTCTAACTTTCATGTGGGTATTTCTGATTCTGCCTTAATGTCCCACAAGCTTTGCAAAGCCTTTTTGAAAGGAGTTTTTCTTCTCAGACCTCCTATAAGAAATCCTCCTTCTCCTTGGGACCTAAATTTAGTTCTTACTTCTTTGATTCTTCCCCCTTTCGAAACTGCAGTCTCATGTTCTTTAAAATTGCTATCATGGAAGACTCTCTTTCTGGTAGCTATTACTTCAGCTAGAAGAGTTTCAGAACTTCAAGCACTCAGCTGTCGACCTCCTTATCTATTGTTTCATAAGGACAGGGTATCCTTACGAACGAACCCGTCCTTTTTGCCTAAGGTAGTCTCGATGTCAAATCTAAATCAAAGCATTGACCTCCCTGTCTTTTTTCCAGAATATTCCAATAGATCTGAACAAAAATTACACTGGCTGGATGTTCATCGTCAGTTGAGGTACTATTTGGATAGAACAAAACAATTCAGAAAATCTGACCAGCTGTTTGTCTCCTATGCGGAAGGCAGAAAGGGACTTTCAGTTTCAAAGGTATCGTTATCTAGATGGCTAACATCTCTGATTTCCCTTGTATATGAAATTAGACACCAAAAGCTGCCTAATAAACCTAAGGCCCATTCCACCAGAGCTTTGGCTACTTCTTTAGCCTTCCAAGACAGACTGCCTATTGACACCATTTGTGCAGCGGCTACTTGGGCTACTCCTCACACTTTCATTTCTCATTATAAGTTGAATTTAGCTTCTAGGCATAGAGCTAACTTTGGTTCCACTGTTCTCAAGAGTCTGTTCCGTTAGGCCACCCGGGACAAGGTGCTAGGGACGCGGTCCCATCCAGCAAGAATGAAGGCGAGATAGACAACTTAACATAAAGAAGTTATGTTCTTACCATAACGTTCCATGTTAGTTGTCTTCATCTCGCCTTCTTCTTGCGTCCCACCCTCCTACCCCCTGGCCTGGACAGACCTAGAGGAGTTGTGATTGTGACCTCTCTTTCTACCACCTCTGTACTTTTGGTATATGCTCTGCCGTACATATTTCCTGGATCAGGATGTAGGTCACCCTTCTCTTCTCCCTTATTTATAGAGGTGGACTTTGTTACTATTTATTCTATTACTATTATAGGCTGGGCCTAGCTTACAAACGAGATCTGAGGTAACTCACGCCTAGCATTATGGGATATAAGGGGAGCCTCGAGCCAGTGGAACCAACTCTCGAGCTTTTAGAGTGGCCGAGTCGGAGCCGAGGTCGGCTCCGAACCCATCCAGCAAGAAGAAGGCGAGATGAAGACAACTAACATGGAACGTTATGGTAAGAACATAACTTCTTTTTATAAAATGTCGTCGGATACTCCGACTACCGTTTTGTCCAAAAAATGCAAGGACAAAGACCGACACGCGAGGCCCGCGGTCCCCACCGACACCACGCCAAAACCGGCTACACGTGGTCCGGTTCTCAGTGAGGCGCCTACGCAGCTCCTGACTACCGACGACACTTCTTTGGCGGTGTCCTCTGTACCCGAGACCGCAGGTACCTCGGCCCATACCCAGTCTACAACCACCGAAGCCACTGTGAGTGTTGAGCCTCCTAATGTGGATAGGTCCACTTCCACCCAAGGTGTTTTTAGACCCTCGTCTTCCTTCTCCATTAAGGCCTTTACTAAGTCCAAATCAGCCATGCATCCCAAGAGGCCTGTTGCACAGGGCCCATCTCCAGGCCCCATGCCTAAAAAGCAGATGCTAAAAATGGCTGAGGATTTAATTACTCTTATCAGGGGTTCCCAGCCCCCTCCAGACAAGAGACCCCGAGTGGAGGAAGCTTTTCCCTCTTCTGACCAGGAATCCATTCTTTCAGAACATGCTGATGAAGAGGAACACTCGTACTCCCCTTTTGAAGATTCGGATGCTGAGCAGTCCATTCCTTCTGTATCTCCCCCAGAGGATTTCTCTTTTGGGGAAACCTTGCACACCTTGAGGGAACACTTCCATTGGGAAGGCCAAGACTTTTCTGATTCCAAGAAAAGACTTAGGGAATTTCTTTTGTTACCTCAGCACAGACCTCTGGCGATACCTCCTGTCTTGGACATACTTGATGATGTTTACTCGGAGGCTTGCCTAAATCCGGATTCCCTGCCTCCTGCCCCAGTCAAGCCTGATAGGTACTACAGAGTTCCTAACTCTCACCAATTTCTCTACAAGAGCCATAATGCTGACCCTGAAACCATTTCTCAAGGCCCCAAGGGAATGAAGGCCTCTACTGCTAAGAATCCACTACCTTCCGAAAGAGAGTCTAGATCCTTAGAAAGGTGGGGAAAAAAGGTATATACCTCAGCCACCCTAGCCATGAGGGCCTTAAATTGTCAGTTCCATATGCTTAAATATCAGCAGTTTCTGTTATCACAATTAAGAAATAAAATGTCTCAACCTGAACAACCAGATTTGAAGGAGTTGCAGGATATGATGCATAGTGCAGAACAAGTGGGTAAACACACCTTACAATGTGGCTATGATGCCCTAGAGGCCTCAAGTAGAGCTGCTGTGACAGGATCAGTCATTCGTAGACATGCCTGGCTTAGAGAACAAACCTTGCCTGACCATGTTAAAGCTAAGCTACTAGATGCTCCTTTACAAAAGGATGTACTATTTGGTACTAATGCTGAGGAGATACTACGGAAAATGGAAGAAAAAGCTAAATCTATGCAAACTGTCAAAGCTTTTCTACAAGTTCAACCACCACGTTTAGCAGAAATTGGCCTGCAAAGAACTGGTCCTTTCCAGCCATGGACAAGCCACAAAGAGATAGATACAGGCACAAGGGCAGAGGACAACCTCAAGGATCATATAGAGGCAGACAATGGCAAACTCCAGCCACAAGAGGTGGCGAAGACAGTGCACAGCAATACAGGAAACAAACCCAATGACTTCCCCTTTCCATGCCAAGCAGGTCTCAGCTGGCAGCACCCTTGGGAGGAAAGCTGGCATTATTTACAAGAAATTGGCATATTATCACAACAGGCAAATGGATCCTGGACATTATAAACAGAGGCTACAGATTTCACTTTCACACTCTTCCAAAAATGAGAGGCATGCCGAACCTGCCACACAATCAAAGGGCAGAGGCTCAAATACAAATTTCAAAGCTTATGGCCATGAAAGCTATTCAAGAGGTACCTACTCACGAACAAGGTCAAGGTTTTTTTCCAGACTTTTTCTGGTACCAAGGAAAGAAACCGACTGGAGACCCATTTTGGACTTATCCATCCTAAACACATTTCTACTGCACCAAAATTCAAGATGCTCACATTACAGCAGCTTCTTCCCATGCTGGGCAAGGAGTTTTGGCTGGTAACATTGGACCTCAAGGAGGCATACCTGCATGTCCCAATCAGACAAAGTTGCAGAAGATACCTCAGATTTCTTGCAGGTTCAATCCACTATCAATTCTCTGCATTGCCCTTTGGCTTATCTACTGCGCCCAGAGTATTCACGAAATGCCTGGCATCAGTAATTGCCTACTGCAGACTTCAAGGGATACAAATTTACCCTTATCTGGACGACTGCCTGATCCAAGCGGACAACAAGCACCTACTTCTGGAACATCTGGCTTATGTAACACGGTTATTGAATTCTCTGGGATACACAGTCAACAAGGAAAAATCCAGGCTAACACCATCTCAGAAAATAACTTTCCTGGGTAGCAACTTGGACACAAACACCCAGATGGCTTATCTTACGCCAAAAAAACAAGGGCAACTAACTCGTTACTTCAAAATACTAGCAAATTGTACCAGGCTCACTGCAAGGAAAATCCTGCAGGCTCTGGGCTTCATGGCATCTTGCATTCTTCTAATCCCATGTGCAAAGTTGCATATGAGGAAACTTCAATGGTACCTAAAAAACCTATGGTCTCAACACAGCCACAGTTTGGAAACAATAATACCAATAATTCCATGTTTGCAAAAGGAATTTCTATGGTGGGCCCAAGCATGCCAAACAAACACAGGTCTTCCATTCTGCAAGCCTCAAGCAAATCAAGTCATCACAACAGACGCCTCAGACTACGCCTGGGGGGCACACATGACAGACAGGTGCATTCAGGGCAAATGGTCCCAAAAGGAAAAGCACCTTCACATCAATCAAAAAGAAATGCTAGCAGTGATAAATGCAATTACAATTTTCAAGGATCTCCTGCATCCAAGGCAATTATTGATAAGAACAGACAACACCACAGTAATGTGGTATATAAACAAACAAGGTGGAACACATTCATACCCCCTGTGCAGGCTAGCCATGTCACTTTGGAACTTGGCTCTGGAATGGCAAATCGAACTTCAAGCACAGTACTTGCCAGGATTGGAAAACACGCTGGCAGACAATCTAAGCAGAAATATGACAGATCCACATGAATGGAAGTTACATCCTCAAGTGTTTACAAAGATAATCCAAGCATGGGGAAGACCAGACATAGATCTCTTCGCCTCCCACAGGAACCATCAATTGGAAAAGTTCTGTGCAAGGACCTTTCATCTAAAGGCCTGGAGAGTGGACGTCCTTTCTTTCAGTTGGGCAACATGGACAGTTTATGCTTTCCCACCTTTGCCTCTTCTGCCCAAGGTGCTCTTGAAAGCAAGAGCAGACAGACCGAAGATGATACTGATTGCTCCAGACTGGCCAAGACAACACTGGTACCCACTCCTGAGGAGCCTAACACATACTCCTCCCTGGACCCTACCTCTAATGCCTCTTCTACTGACTCAGCACAACTACAAAACTCTTCACAGTCAGCTGAAAACTCTCAACCTGGCTGCATGGAAAATTCCTTAACACCACAACAGACCCTACTCTCCAAAGAGGTGCAGGATGTCATTTTGGAGGCCAGAAGACCATCTACTAGAAAGGCTTACTCCGCAAAGTGGAAACGTTTTTGCGCTTGGAATGAGAAAAAAGGCCAGGATCCTAGAAAACTGCATTTGCCTCAGATATTACAGTATCTAGCTGAGCTGTTGAACAGTGGACTTTCATTTTCCTCCATCAAAATTCATGCCTCAGCCATTTCTGCAGAATACAACACTGATCCACCCTTATTCTCTCACCCACTTTTAAGACAGTTCCTCAGAGGAGCTAAGAATATAAGACTCCAAGGAAACAACCAATCCCAGCCTGGGATCTTAACTACATTCTAGAAAAATTAACATTACCTCCCTTCCTTCTGGCCATTACCTCAGCTCGTAGGGTTTCGGAACTACAAGCCCTCATGGCAGTGTAGCCCTTTCTCATCTTCCATCAGGACAGGGTTTCCCTACGAACCAACCCTTCATTTATGCCTAAGGTGGTATCCAGGGTAGCTTTAAATCAGGCCATACACTTAACTACCTTTTACCCCAATCCTCAAAACAAAGGGGAAAGGCTGCTACATTCCTTAGACATCCATAGACAGCTACGTTACTATCTGGACAGAACACAGCCCTTCAGGAAATCAGAACAACTTTTTGTGTCCTATGCTGTAGGAGCTCAAGGGAAGCCAATTTCCAAACAGACAATTTCAAAATGGATAGGCCATTGCATCCGGTTTTGTTAATCCTTTCATGGCAAACCTGTGCCTACAGGCATCAGATCCCACTCCACAAGGGCCACAGCTACCTCTACAGCCTTCCTCAGAGGGAGTCCCTACCAAGGATGTTTTGGAGGCAGCCACTTGGAGTTCTGTGCATACCTTCACAAAACACTACCACCTGCCTTTATGTTCCAAAACTAGAGCAGGCTTTGCCTCTGCTGTGTTGCAGGGCATTCTGGCTTCTCCCAGTTCCACCTAGTGCCTACCACCCTGTGCGTAGCTTTGGGATTCTACCCATCTGTGATTACTGCAGCTGTATGCACAATGAACATAGTACAGTTTTGTACCTATCATAAATGTAGATGTTCGAGTGCTAATACAGCTGCAGTACAGGTTTCCCTCCCACCTTCCCCTCTTGGTAAAAGCCCAGTGGTTAACACCTCCTTATACAACCTAATTTGGGTTATCCTTCTATGGTGTATTTGCTTGCAACTACTGATTTTTGATTATATTGCATTGCTTGACTATATTTATATATATAATTTATGTATTGCCTTCCTTCTGGGGGCACCTGACATCTGGGGCAAGAAAGACTGAAGAATATGGCGTCGACTATGTCTTATATACTCCTGCCGCACTGACGTCAGGAAAGAAAGCGACGACAACCGACGCCGGACCTAGACTTTGGAATTCGGCCGACCGAGGGCCCGCCTGACGGCAGAGAACCCATCTGTGATTACTGCAGCTGTATTAGCACTCGAACATCTACATTTATGGTAGGTACAAAACTGTACTTTCTCTTTTCTCTGGAAAGGGACATTCCTTTGGTGTTTCCTTCCCATTTTATCTTATTCTGTGCTTCATTGTAAAATTCAGAGAGGTAGCAAAACTTACCTTCCTTATGGGTTCATCTACTTTTGTATCTTCTAGTACAGGGAGATGCTTCTGATTTGAGCCAAAGGAGTCCTCTACATCTGGGACAGCAGTTGGTCTTGCATTAGTGTGGGCCCCAGATTCAGTCTTATAACCTGCCTAGTATGTAATAAGTGACTGAAGCTGCCAGGAAACTTCCTACCTGACAGGCCCATTGGACAGAATGGTGTCATTTTTGGTGTCATTTTTGGTCCTGGATGCCTAGCTTTTCAGGTGAGGCTAACCTATCTCAGGTCCATGTATGGTTCGGGACTATGTTGCTCTGTGGTCTCAGCATGTGTTATATCTTTCTACCCAAAATTATCTTATGGAATGTAGGATTTTTTTGCTCAGCACTGGCTGGCCAAGAAGTTCATTAAACCCATTTTGCATTTCTTCCCTCCTTCATCTCAATGAGGTTTAAACATTGTCATTTAGAGATATGTCTTTCCCCTATTCCAGAGTACTAGTTTCACTGACACTAAAGTAAATTTCATGTAAATATATTTGTGTGTGATGTATACATGTAATAAGTATAATATAGTATAGTATGTAGTGTATATATGTGTGTGTGTGTGTGTGTGTGTGTGTGTATATATATATATATATATATATATATATATATATATATATATATATATATATATATATATATATATAAATAATTTTTTTTTTTCTGGTGGCCATCACCTCGGCTTTTTAGAAATTGGAGTTGCAAACTTTTTTTTACAGAGAACCTTAATGATGTCTTCATAGGATTACTTGTCTTTTAGGACAAGTTTACATTTCCTTTTGAACAGTTCACCAGAATTACCCTTGAAATGGGAAATTTAATTTTTCCTTTTTCCATGCTCTTAAAACAGTCAGAGCAATCTGAAGTGACAGTCATTTGAAGAGTGAATGTGGTATTGGCCCCATAACTTGGAACATATTTCTGAGCATTTTTTCTCATAAAACAAACTCTTTGCAGTTTTATGATAAGCAGCCCAGGAAATGCAGGTGTGATCTCATAGAGCACATACCTATGCATTTGAAAAATTATTACTGTGTGAGGGTTTTTTTTTTCAGTATTGAAATATCTGCAAGTAGCATTAATAGCCAAGCAACCAATAGTAGTTTGTTGCTGTCATGATGTATTTAGGTCATATTTATCACATCTGTTATTGTTGCTTTTCATACAGGAGAAGTTTATTGTGGTCTACATGTAGGAGAAAATGCATAGTCCAGCAGTCCACTAAAAGAGCTTCGTGTTTTTGTCTGCTTCGTGACATAAAAATCCATTCTGTACGTTTTTGGTCCTGAAGCAGAGCTGGTCATTTCTGCTGTTTTTCTTGTGTTCACATGTAGGGAAAGTGAAGTATTTTATTTTGCATTATTCTAGAGCAGCAGTTTTGTAATCTGCAACAAAATGGTGTTCTTATTATTCACTGTTGCAGTCATGATCACTGGGTCATCCTTCCTGCAGGTAGTCCATGGTTGCCCGATTTGCAGAGCTTCTACCTTCCACCATTGGCTGCTGCTGACTTCCTCCCAGTGCATCTTGAGGGCATTTGTGTTGTAAGAGGGGCATCAGCTGACACCAGATATTTCTTACAATGCAGAATTATGCACAACACTTGCATCTCAACATCCTCAGTCTGGATGGCCTTCTTCCCAAGAACAAATACAACCAGAGGAGATTTGTTTCTTATATTTTGAAAAATTCTTGTAATTGTTCATGTCTGACAGTGGCTGTAAATGTAGAATGTTGGTTTTAATGTGGTCCTGTTCAGACATTGGAAGCAGTAGGACTTTTTATCTTGGCAACCTTTATTCAGTAATGACAGTGTTCACAAGCTCAAGTTCTTCCCCTATCCCGTATGTCCCTGCTTTGAAGAAAGAATTGTTGATATTTTTGCAGCTGTCATGTCTTCCGTATGATCTTAAGCTATTCGTGATTATTTCTGATAATTTAAGACAGGTAAGTACTCTTCTTTCTTGCAATTTTCTTAAAAAGGAGTTGAGACTGTGTAGAAGTAACATAGGCTATCTTCTTTTGTCTTTGCCTGGTGCTTCATCTATTCTATCCTTACTTATCCCCTCTTATTCTCTCCCCATCCATTGTCATTTAAAAAATATCTCTAATTCTTGATGTTTTCCCTTGTGACTGGTAAATTAGAGTTGTTGACAGCCTTTAGTTAATAGAATCAGGTTGCTGGTGCTGTTTTTGTACTTAAGGTTGTTGTGTTTTTTTGGGTAGATTTAAGCCATTTCTGTGGAGAAAGACCCAAATCTCAGGTTCAAAAATGTGTAAACAGTGCATCCTTAAGATTCTGCCCAGGGCCCCCTTGAAGTATGTATGGTATGTCATAGTGTGGGGCATTTAGACAAAGATCGTTAACATTTGCAAAAATTTAATCTCCTATACTCCCCTGGACACGTGGAAACAACTTGTGTTGAAAGGACTGCTTTGTTCTGAGTCAGCAGCTAAAGGAAGAGACTTCCTTTGACAAAGATAAAAACTCTTTCAAAATGATACAGCGTGAAAAAAGGAGTAACATGGGACCGAAGAGATGGACATCTCTGTCCTTGAAAAGATGCCCCTGACTAATGTTTTGAGGATTTCCATTAATTCTTCCCAGCCAGCACCCTCATCACTGCGTATTCCCACCAAACCTGCTTCTCCTCGCAACAGGAGTGCTCTGATACCACCAACTTGGCTGGAAGATTTCCCTCAGAACAGAAGACTTCTAGGTTTCTTACTGCCGTACCTGCTTCTGTAGCTTCACTTTGATTCTGCAGGTCACTTAGAAGCCCTACTGCTTTGGATTGGGAACATACGATGTCTGCCTTTTTGAAGGCCCAGCTTCAATATAGTGGTATTTCTGCTTCCTCTGTCCCTAGGCCAGCTTGAGAAGATCCCATTTCCTCCTTTTCTTCTATTCCTCCTACTCCTGCCCCTATATCGGTACCAGCAGTGAAGGAATTGACACCTGCACCTATTCCATTAACATCTGCAGATTCCATTTCATCCACACTGATTCCCTTGGTATAAGTGTTTTTTTACACCGACCTTGTCGACATCGGGGGCCACTAGGACCAGGGGTTTTGGTGTTAGGCACTTGGTGCATAGTGCAACCCCAACTCTGTTAGACCATTGTTGGTGTCGAAGTGCTAAGAGTTCGACCCCTTGGCACTGAATCTTAAGAACTGACTTTGGCTCTGGAGCCTCAGTACTGACAGTCAGTTTCATTACTTCAGATATGTAGATGCTGCCACATTCATTTCCGAGGGTTTCAATCCTGAATGCCTCCAGTGACTTGTCACAGGTAGACGTGAAGGTTCTTTGGAAGGACAGGTACAGGCAAAACAAAGTTGATGCTGACGCCTTTGACCTCTCATTATCTATGCTCCCCAAGGACAGACTCGCATTGCTGAGATGTGTATCACCTTCTTCCCAGGAGAGTTCTGATGACAGTCCTCCAAGTCTGTCGTGAAGAGGCACTGCAACCAGAAGCATCTTGACTACCCTTTGGAGTTTCCCTGCCTGATACTGATCTAAATCCAGGGGAGGTTTCACCCAAATCCCCTCTGGATAAAAACACATTTGACAAAATCCTGAAGATGATGAGGCAGAGGGGGTCTTGGCTGACATACCCCAGTTCCCTGGAGGAAAAGATTTTGCAGGAGTCCTGTAAGTCCTCGCTCCCCAGTGGCTTGGTTAGTGACACCACCAGACAAGCTAATAGATATGGCATGCTGCAATGCCTGGAATAAGCCAGATGTGACTGAACCCATTAATCGCAAACCAGATAGAATGCTGCAGACCCCCCCCCCCACACCTAGATAGAAGCACTAGAGCAAGGAACCTCTTGCAGATTCCATAATGGTGTCTGATGCCACAAAAAAGAGTGTGCCCGAGAATCCTCAGGCTATTCATCCTCTGTATAGAGAGTCAAGGATGATGGATAGGCTCATTAAATGTCTGTGTGTCCAGTACTTCCTCAGTTCGGGCTTTAATTTACATGTTGCATATTGTTAGGTTTCAGAGGGATTTGCCAGAAAAAAACTGACACACTAAAACAGTTTTCTGCAGGTGATCTCAAAACTCCATTAGAAACCCAAGTGGCATTCATAACTAACACTTCTGTGCTGGGCCATTGTATGATTCACAATGCGATTGGTAGTGCAGATAGAGGAATGGGTCCCAGTTTAGCAATACAGAGGCAAGCCTAGCTTTGCCTAACAGAATTTGCGAACCACTTTGGGGTGGCATTTCTCAATGCTCCCTGTGATGGAACCACCTTGTTCAGGTATCAGATGAAAAAAACTGCAACATTGTCTCTAGGGAAGGAAATTGCTGACAGCTGTTGTGATGAAGTTTTCAACACCTCAGAGAGCCTTTTCATAGAAATCAAATTGGTGCCAAAAACGTATGGTTCGTGTAGTTCCAACAGCCTTAGAACCAGCAGTTGTATGACATGGGTTCCAGTCCAGCTGCTACCATAGGGGCAGAGGTGGTCTTAACCATCAGGGCTACAGAGGGTTTTTTTGAGGACCCTCCCAATTTGCATCCTGAAAGTTTGCCCAAGTGTCCTGATCTGGAGGTAGTTGGGGATGCCTTTCCCCATACAGGTGTGGTTGGCCAGCATGTCAGATAAGTTTATAAGTGAAATTACATCCATTGACTACTCTGTTCCCGTTTTGGAAATGCACAGAAAGCATGCCCTTATAGCTGCACCCTAACAGAAGAGGGCAGATGTGCAGGAAGTAAGAAACCTAAAAAGCCATCCAGGAGGTCCCACCAGATCAGAGCGCTTTGAGGTTCTATGCCAGGTTCTTCTTGGTGCCCATAAAGACTCAAGACCTCAGACCCATACTTAGTTTAAGTTGACTAAACCATTATGTGAATGAGTTGTTCCAAATTGTCATGGTGCAGTCCATTCTTCTGTGCTTGCAGCCAGGTGACTAGATGTGCTCTTTGGACTTTGATGATGCACACCTACATATCAAAATAGTGGAGATGTCAAAGAGATTTCTTTACTTCCAGGTGGAAGCCAGTCAGTTTGAATTTTGAGCTGTACCCTTAGCACTCACTACAGCCTCCTGGGTGTTTACTAAACACGTCTCCTACTGCAGCCCATACACACCTACTCTGAGTAGGATTTTCCCTTACCTGGATGACTGGTTCATAGTAGCTTCCAATATGGAGATGCTTGCTTCTAATGGCAAGACAGTACTTGCTCCATCTGTGTCTATCCTTGGGGATCACTGTTAACCTGGAGAAGTCCCAGCCATATTCATCACCATCCGTAGTGGGTCACTGGCTAACAGTTGGATACAGTACATCAAAAAGCATGATAAACTCCAGATACTATGTCTTCCATTGCAAGCAAAGTAACCAGTTTCTCTCAAGGTCTACAGCCTTTAGGTGCTAGATCTCATGGACGCATCTTCCCAGACTGTTCATTTGCCAGCCTGAACATGAGAATTTTACAGTGGATGCTCAGGACTCAGTAGGACCAAACACTTTCAGTCCATGACAGATATGGTGAAGCTTTCAAACACCTGCAAATTCTCTCTTTTTCAGTAAGTATTGCTTGATTTCTTTCTCAACAAATCAAGCAGTACTTATGAAAAAGAAAGAATTATTTTTCAGTAAGTACTGCTTTATTTGTTGATTTCTTTCTAGGCTGCAGTGTTGCAGTGGTTAGCGTTGTTGCCTCGCAGCAAGAGGTTCTCCCGTTCGATTCTCGGCTGGAGCACCTTCTGTGTGGAGTCTGCATGTCCTCTCTGCGGTCGAGTGACGTTTAAAGACATGCAGGTAGGTGCGTTCATGAATGGGTGTGCCTTCTTTGAAGGTTGGGCATCAGGCTAGTAACTCAGCACTGTAAAAATCCACTGCCAATCATTAGCGGACCGGAATTCCGCTTTGGCGACCCCTAACCGGGAAAAGCCGAAAGACAAAAAAAACTGCTTGATTTCTTTCTAACTTCAGAATATCTAACAACGAAAAACCGAAACAACCAGGAACCAGAGAGAAGGAACCAAACAGCAAAAGTACACTGGTGGAAGCAGTTGCTCGACACAATTCTTAATTTTCGTCCCTGAAAGTTCTAACAGTTGTTTACTGTTTCCATTTTTCTTTTCTACAAACTGGGGTCCATCCCCCACTACTTTTGCCAGGTCCTCATGTCCTAGCAAAATTTTCCAATTGTTTTTGACAATATTTTTAATGGTCATGGAATCCACCATCATGTCCAAACATAACCTTGAAGCAAAATGGGAGTTAAACGATTCATCTCTTGCTTCATTGGTAATCTGTTTACTAGTGAAACCATGTATAATTCTTCTTCTTCTTCTTTTGGCTTTTCCCGGTTAGGGGTCGCCACAGCGGATCATCTGTCCGCTAATGATTGGCAGTGGAGTTTTATGGTGCTGAGTTGCCAGCCCAGCACCCAACCTTCCACAGAAGGCACACACAACCATACCTAGGGCCAATTTAGAGTGTCCAATCCACCTACTGCAAGTCTTTGGGATGTGGGAGGAAACCGGAGCACCCAGAGGAAACCCACGCGACCACAGGGAGGACATGCAAACTCCGCACAGAAGACACCCCAGCCGAGAATCGAACCAGAGAACCTCTTGCTGTGAGGCGGCAACGCTAACCGCTGCACCACCATGGCCGCCCAGTGACAACATGTATAATAATGGGTGGAAATTTGTTGGTTCTAACACTAATAATTTAATCCGCTACATGTAATGTACGGGTCTGTGTTAAATATTCGAACATCCAAAATGTCGAACGTTACATGGTCGAGACCAAATGTTCGACATTTGGATGTTCGAATATCAAATAAAGAAAAAAAAGAAAAACGCACCTTAACAGTGTGAGTAGGGGGGCAAGCCCCCCTTCACCCCCCCTCACTTAAATATACCAACTATGAGACCGTACTTCATTGCAGAAAAGGGAAATTCTCCCTATCTGCACCATACTGCACCGTTGAAAGTCAGTCTTCGAACATTTGAAATTTCAAACGTTTGGTCTCGACCATGTAACGTTCAAAATTTTAAGGGTTCGAAGAATTGACATAGACCCTAATGTACATAGGATGCCCACTTTTGAAGTGGACATAGCTATTGCTAAAAGTTGGATTCCACGACCATTAAAAATATTAACAATTGGAACATTTTGCTAGGACATGAGGACCTGGCAAAAGTAGTGGGGGATAGACCCCAGTTTGTAGAAAAAAAAATAGAAACATTAAACAACTGTTAGAATAAGAATTGTGTCACGCACCTGTTTCCATCAGTGTACTTTTGCAACTTCAGAATATCTGCCTAAATACTTCATCCTTACATTTTCAGGGTCTCTGTATTAATCTCCCCTCAAGTGTTTGGCATTTTTCTGTACAGACTCAGACACCTTGAGTGACATTTTTCCTATAAAAGGAATATAGAAACACCTCCAGTACTTGGTAATAATGACCATCCCTCCTGGCATGTCTAAAGGTCATTTCCCTGTGCTTTCTCATATTTACTTGGTGAACTTGGGCATTCTGAGGCAGTGTAGCAACTGCCTCATGTACACAGACAACCCTCTCCTCTTACCTCCCAACACTCAGACTTGTGAGAGATGCACTTATATATCCAAATTGGAAGCCATGCACTCTCAAGCCAAGACCAGAATAGCTGGTCAAGAGGAGAAGGTCAACAGCTGCACCACACTACATAGCTCTCCAGAACACCCACCATCACGGCTGTCACATAAAAATACAAACCTCACGCCCACCTTCGCAGAGGCTGTCAATAGAAATCTACCCAAACAGAAGAGACCTCCAAAGCAGAAACACACTCAACCACCACAACATAGCACAAACCATGAGACACATAGCTCACCTACACAGTGTGCCCTTCAACCTAAGCCCCTGTGGCAAAACTTCTTGCCCAATACACTAATCATAGTTGACTTGATAGTGAGGCACACTGATGTCCCACTCACTAGGTTGAATAAGGAGAAGGTAACAGTCAGCTATGACGTGCCAGAATCTGACACATAACACACGCAGTCAGGTCACTCCACAACAAGTACAAGTATGACTCTGTCACTGTCCATGTGGGTGTGAATGACCTGAAAAGCACCTCCCTGGACTACATGAAAAGAGACATGGAGAAGCTCTCGGATTATGTGGCCCAGGCAGGTATGACCCTAGCCCTGAGCAGCATCCTACTTTCGCCCAGAATGATATTGCAGTACAAGCAGAAAGTGATTGACTTCAACAATTGGCTAAGTTTCTGGTGTCATTCTAAGGGGATCCAGTATCCATCTTCTTGGGATAACATGATTGACAGACGTCGATGCTTTGCCAGAGATGGCCTGCATCTGTCACCCCTGGGTTTCTGGATACTGGCTAAGTCTCTTGCCACCCCTATAGTGCCTTTTTTAGGTGATGTTCCAAATAAATGCAATCTGAGGGTCATGCTGCTCAACGCTAGAAGTCTAAATCTCAAGATGCATTTGCTTGAAGCACTCCTCAAAATGGAAAACATTGACATTTGTGCTGAAACGAAGACCTGGTTTTAAAGGAGCAGAAAGCACCCCTGCGCTACCAGGCTATAACTCATTCCACACCTTTCGGCCCCAGAACATGGACCGAAGCTCCAAAGGTGGTGGTGTCTCCATATTCATAAAGGATATGCACACCTCCAGACTAGTAGCCCAGCATAATGCATCTAAGATACTTCAGGTGCAACTATCATTGGGTAAGACGGTGATTCAGGTCGTAGCCTGCTATAGGTCCCCAACCATGTTCCAAGACTCTCACTCCACGTTCCTAAGCACCCTGGAAACTATTAGGGTCCAACCCAACACTCTCATACTAGGTGACTTCAACTACCCCTCCATCAGCTGGGAAAATACTTATGCACCAATACACTGGCCCAACCCTTCCTGGAATTCATCAGTTCCAACACCCTGGACCAGCTCATTCTTACCCCCAGTAGAAAACGCAGCATCCTTGACCTGGTTATGACTAATGTGGGCAACTGTTGCTCTACACCAGTAGTCAGTTCCTCCCTGGTTAGATCCGACCACAAACTAATCTCCATGGAAATCCACATCTCACCCACACCCCCCACAAAGGTAACCACCATGAAAACTTCTCCAAAGCTGACTTTGGGCTCCTAAAAACAGAAGTGACTAATTTCACGGCACCCATACTAATGGAAAATAGATGCATGACTGCTGAATCCTACACCGATGCACTGTATGAACACTTACATAAATGCATGAAACTAGCCATACCTAACAGAACCAAGATGTCCTCCTTCAAAAAAGGAAGCCAATCTGCTGGTCTCCTGCCATTAATAAACTCTACAACAGAAGGAAGAAACTGTTGCAGAAAAAAGTGAAGTCCCAAGACTGGAAAAACTCCCTTATTAGCCTCCACAAAAAGTTGAGATCCCTCATCAAAACCTCTAAAGCCAGCTATGAAGGCAGAATTGTGGCAGACACTAAAAATGACCACAAAGCCTTCTATAGTTTTATCAAGAATCTCCATGGCAATACCCAGGTTTGCTCTGAGTTACTGCACAATGGTACCTCCTATACTGAGCCAACATACTGGCCGACAGATTTAGTGCCAACTTTACCCCTCTGTCCCTTCCTAAAGGACCATTCACAATACCAGAGGAACGCCAGGCACCCAGCATTACTGCAGCACAGATTAAAGCTGCATTGTCCAAGGCCAAGAATACCGCTTCCATGTGACCTGACAATATCCCTGGATGTGTTCTACATGAACTACAAAGTGAACTGGCACACAACTGTGTGCCCTGTTCAATCACAGCCTCACCTCAGGCTTTGTCCCTACCAAATGCTTACTTATGTAATCTCTGTAAATAGTCTGTTTGTAATATGTAATGCTGGTATTATGTAATGCTGTATCTGCTTACCCTTGGAGCTTTTGTCCCCGGGCCTCCGCTGAAAATGGACATGCATCCAGTCGGACTATCCCGGTCAACAAATGTAAAATAAATAAAAATAAATAAATAAATAAAATAAAATGGCGCACTGCTACAGTCATCCCTCTCCATAAAGTGGGAGCGACTACAGACCCTGTGGATTATCGCCCCATTAGCCCAATGAGTCTGATATGTAAGGCTATAGCGTGCATCATCATGGACCTAATTAACAAGGATATAGGGAATCTCCAAACTCTAGATCCCACGCAGCTTGGTTTAGTGGAAGGTAGATCATGTCTGATCAACCTGGTTGACTTCTTTGAGTCAGTTACCAGAGCTGTGGATGAGGGCAAGGCAGTTCATACAGCCTACGTCGATCTGGCCAAGGCCTTTGATGCCATTCCTCACTCAGGAATTATTGATAAACTCACCAAACTAGGCATCAACCCCTATATCACTAGGTGAGTTGCAAATTGGCACACAGATAGAACTCACAATGTGAAAGTAGCGGACTCCAAGACAGACTGACGACCAGTCATAAGTGGAGTCCCACAGGAATCGGCCCTGGTTCCTCCCCTGTTTGGCATCTACTTCTCAGAAGTCCAGGCCAAAACGGAGGGACTCTAGCTGACCAAGTTCACAGATGACTGCAAGCTGGGAGCCATTATTAACTCCCCGAGTGATGTAGACATCCTACAGAAAGGCCTCATTGAGACCAATGACTGGTGTCAAAACCATGGCCTTAAGCTTAGTGCCAAAAAAATGCGTTGTCATTCCCTTTGGGAAAAATTCAGTTCCCACTAATTACCACATCGATGGAAGCCCACTGAACATTGAAAGCGTTATAAGAGATCTGGGGACGTAGGTTGACAGCAACCTCTCCTTTGACCACCACATTGCCACTGTGGTCAGAAAGTCCTTCTGTGTGGCACATTTCATTACCAAGGGTTTTGCATCCAGGAAGAAAGAGATAATCATCTCTCTTTACTCTTCCCTCATTAGGCCAATCATAGAGTATAATTCCCCATTTGGCATGTACCTCACTAGCCACATGCAGCAGCTGGAAAGGCCACAAAAGTACGTCATGAAGAGGATTCTAGGCCTTAAACACATGTCCTACACGGACAGACTCAAAAAACGCCAGCTATTCTTGGTCTCATATCGTCTACTAAGAGGCGATCTCTGCTTGACCTACAAAACCTTGTCTGACCCAACTCAGTTAGATATGCTATGTCTAAAGAAATCCCAGTCCCTCCACACCACATGCTCCAGAGACCTCAACCTCATTACCACAATCAACAGAATATGCTGGAGGGACAGGTTCATAACCCAGAGACTGCCCATGCTCTGGAATTGACTTCCCATACATGTCCAGCAGAGCACCTCACTGGCCCTCTTCAAGAGAAATCTTGATGAGTGGATGGAAAATAAAAAGTTCACCCCGGGGATCACTTCAGTGACTCTACTTGATAGAGGCACTGGGAACTAACGTCGGGCAGCATGATGCCAGGGCACTTCTGTGGACTAGGCTTGTAAAGGCTCCAGGGCCATTAGCCTAGTACACACTTATGAACCTATGAATCTATATTATGCTGGGCAGACCCACACAATCTGTTCATGGGGACACCTTTTGTGCAACATTCCCATACTGCCATAGTAACGATAGATGCATCCATTCCAATTCAAGGCACATGAACAACCCAGGAGGCCAAATCAAGTGTCAGTGTGCTGGTCATGAGAACCATCCTCCTATAATTGCAGACATTTCAGGATTTGCTCCCCCAGGCTGCAGTTTCCATTCCCATGGGCAATATGGCAGTGCTTTGGTATATAAACAAGGAAGGTAAAACATGCACTTACCCCTTGTGCAGAGAAACCATGAAGGTATGGGAACGGGACCACAAAGTCACATCACTTTCTGCCTCCTAAAGGCTGTTGAGGTGAGATCTGTGCCTGGCATACAAGGTATTATCAGACTGCACTCTGATGGACCTCATGTATATTCACAAATCAAACATTGCCAGAATTACCCATTCTAGAAACTTAAACCTTGCATGTGATATAAATAGGACCTGCTGTAGAGACACGTATGTATCCTAGAGACTACCCCTTCTCTGGAACAGGCTTCCCATCCATGTGAAGCAGAGTTTTTCCCTATAGCAGTTCGTCTAATTTGGACAGTTGGATGGGGAACAGGAAATTCATCTCTGGTTTGGCACCTATGTTTCTAATGGTCACAGGCAGCCTGTAAATGGTTCACCTCCCAGCCCTCTGCTTACGCTTATCAAGGGTACCAAAACTTGTCAGAGATTTGGGATACATTGCTAGGCTTAAAAAGGTCCTTGTGGTCGTTTGCATAGTAAACGCGTATGAACCTGTAGGAGAGCATATACTAGGGGCATCGATTGTGATTGCGTAGATGTTGAGCAGCCAAATGTTGCTGTCACATGAATGGTCTCTAAACGTGAAAACTGTTGTGAACATATTTCTAATGTGGTAATGTGGGGAGGACCCTGTTGCAGTCTCTTCAAGTTACTATCCAACACCAACTGCAAAAATGTTTCATCATTATTCCTCAGACAAGATTGTCACCAAGAAATGCTTTTGCCCATGATTTGTCACTAAGTCTCCGGTATGCATTTAGGTTTCTCCAAAAGGCAAAATGTGCAGAGTGATGGTCATTCTCATAACCCTTTTCTCGCCTTGCCATTCATGGTTCTTGTTACCATAGCCTCATCTCCGGAGAAAGAACTCTTCTCCTTCAGCAGCACCTTTGTCTGCTGTCACATCCATCCAGCTGCCTCACCCAGACGTATGCTTTGTTTATTTGATTGTATGTTTGCTTCCCCTTCCAGTGATGGCCTAGGGCCAGTCATTCGCCAATGCAGTATGCAGCAGACAAGATTACTCACTGCATCTTAAAAGACCATCAACAAAGATAATATATAAAGGTAAATTGATTAAATTTATTCTCTGGGATTCACATTAGGACATGTTTTTTTTTTCCAGGTGCTTACTGTTTTAGCAAATCTCTTCAAGGAAGGTGCTTACTTTTCAGTAAAGGTACACTTAACAGCTGTTTCTTTTCACTTAGGCTTTTCCACATCCTTCTTCACATCTCATAAGATCTGTAAAGCTTTTTTTAAGGTTTTCATTCCAGACCTCCATTGGTTAGACCTACCCTGTCTTGGGATTTAAAATTTAATGTTGAGAAACATCGGGACACTAAGGGCAGTCCTAGGTCTGTTGGCACTGAACATATTGAGGCCACTTTACAGTTCCTGTCTTCAGTGCTGGTTTCAGCTGAGGCTTGCCATGCCTTTGACTTCCTGATGTACTCCACGGCTGAAAACTGAGACTTATCAGCTGCCCTCAAGGCCCTTCGAAGAGCCCCAGCACCCAAAGTGTGTATAGTGATCTCTGAGAGAGAAAGGGTGACACTATCCCCTTGATTCTTGTTTGTAAGGTGGTTTCCAAAAACAAGTAGCAATCGTGTTTTCCCACCCATTAATGAAGGTCAGGAAGGCATTGTCCCCTGAAGAATCAGAGACCTAAATCACCAAAGACTAAATCAGTGCCCTTCAGTATATCATGGCCTAGGTTGGGCAGAGCTTCTGTCCTCTCCACTTCCTAGGCTTCTTCTCAGCAATTTTTCCAGATGACTCCGTACTTTTATTTATAACTTACTTTCTATTTGTTTACCAAATATATGGACTGGTCTGAAGGACTATTTTAAGCCATGACCCGAGAAAAATAGACCAATGTTATAAAAAGAAAAATGCATTTTCACAAACATAGGTTATCACTCATTGTAAGCATTAAAAACAAAAATGTGTAGCAGTGAGGTACATACAGTCCAGCTAGATGCTTTTTATACATTATGTACACTGTGTACATAATTAACAATGTATTCAGAGATTCACATTCTACATGGTTGAACAGTTGAGTTGAGGTTGAGAGGAAAAGACAATAAGGGTTACAACTATTAATGGTTGTCAGTAAAGCTTAAGTATGTTGTTTCATTGTGTAGCTGTTTGGAGAGAGCATTTTTTTTCAAACCAGTTTGTGAGGTCTGAAACCTGATGTCACCATGCATCTTATTCCATAGTGTAGAGCCTAGTTTGGAAAAGACACACTTTTACCAGTAGTCGTATTAAGAGATGGTCGGGTTAGTAAGATGTCATCATCTTGTGAGTTTCTTATTGAATCGTGGTGGTCTCTAATAAAATTAATCTCACTTTTCAGCCTTGGAGGACATGTGGGAAACCAAAGGTAGAGTGATTGTGCTGGAGTCCTTAGCTGAAGCCTTCTTTATGATCTTTCTAAAGTCCATGCAGCTGGCTTTGAAGATTTCTTAGGTGTTAAAGGCCTCTTGTAAGAAGAACATGGTGGAACCTCCAGTTAAAGATTCAGACACTCCAGATTCTGAGGCTGGTGACCTGGGTTCCCTTCTGCTTCCAAATATAAGTTTGACACTGAAAACACTTTGTCCTCTGCTTCATCACCAGAGGATTTCTTCTTTGTGGGTGAACTTCATAAGATGAAGGAACAGATGTTCTTCCGTATCACTGTTGCAGTATTCTTCACAGAAGGGATCTCCTGCCAAGGGTAGACCAACGTCTGAGCAGTATAGCAAAGATTTTACATCTTGTAGGCGACATGTGTCATACATATGCACCCCTTGTATGTCGTAGGGCATAAAGGTGTCATACAGACGCAAATACTCAGAACTTCTTTGCCACCATTCCAAACACGGTCTGAAGGCCCTTCTTCTGCACTGGTTACCAAACCATCTTCTGATAAGTGCACCATTGTGGTTTCTTCTCTGTTTTTTTTTTCCCCATTTTTGTTGTGTACTTGTGCTCATGTCATCCGAGAAGGGAAAATGCCAGTGTTGTAGGCAGATTCCCAGTAAAGACAGTCATGACCAGTATCTGTTTTGCCTTGGTACTTCATATGACCGGACGCAGTGCTCTGTCAAGTGTTTGTCCCTAAGACCTTCTGTAGTCACTTCTCTTCTCATGTACCTCGAGAACCAACATCTTAAGTTGTTGGATTAGGGTACTGTGGCAGAATCCTCCTGTTACGAAGGACAGCCGTCTTCCAAGAAGAAGGCCAAAAAGTCTAGGGCTCATCTGGTTGCTGTCCAACCTCCACTGGACGTCTCGCTAGAAGGTTAGTGAAAACCCTGAAGACCACCCAGCACTTGCATCTGATTCTTCTGCCATTATCATGTTGGAGGCTGGCATGGATCTGAGTTCTCACACATCCTCTGAGGCTTTTCAGATGTCTGCTACAGATGTTGAGGGGGAACCATGGCTGATTATTTCCAAGGAGAATTCCTCAAATCTTAGTCGAGAAAGAGATTCCTGGACTAAGCTGTCTAAGATCATTAGGGCAAACATCCTGCTTAAGATAAAGCAAAACACAAAGCATATTTACCCTTATTGCTAAGATCCCCAATGTGAATGGCAGGATTTTACTCAAGGCTTGATCAATGCCTTGAAGCCTCCTCAAGGGATTTCAGTGCCTGCTCCTCCCTCGTCTTCCACTCTGGGGAGGAATCCTTAGCTTGCTTCTCCCAATTTTCTTCTCCTCTAGGTTATGATTCAGAGGAAGAGGATTCTTTGAGCCCAGATTCCCCCTTGGAAGAATTATCCTTTGGGGATACTGTTGCTGATGTAATGGAGTATTTTAAGTGGGATTACTCCCAGGTCTCTGACATCCAAAAGAGGTACTATGAGCTTTATAAGTGGAGTCATGTAAGACATCTGCAATTTCTCCTGTTTTCGCAGCTCTTGTAGACACCTCTTCTGCTGCCTCTATAGCTGCTGACTCTCAGCCTCCAATCCCTAAGTTGCCGGAGGACCGTAAATTATCTACTGATCCTTCTGAGGTTTCAGTCCCCATTGATGAGCCTTCTAAACTTTTTTGTCCTCCTGTAAGCTCCTTCCTTATAGGGATAGTAGAGCTGTGGAAAGTTTGGATAAAAAGTGTATACTGCTGCCACCTTGTCATTTCGAGCAATTAATTACCAAACCGACATGACCAGATATGTCTTGGCTCTCCTTTCTCATGTAGCTAAAGTTGTATCTGACCTCCTTGATTCTGAAGGGAAAGCTTCAGCTGTTTCCCTGCTTAGGTCCACTTCCTAGGTTGCTAGTCACTTCAGAAAATGTAGTTATGAGGCTGATGCCTCTTCCAGGGCTGCTGCCTTTGGTTCCGTGATGAAGCGTTCTTCTTGTCTTCATCTTCAAGCTTATTAAAGCCAAACATTTGGATGCTCCTCTGGATAATAAAAATCCTTTTGGAACTGCTGCAGCTAACTTGTTCAAGTCTCTCCAGGATAAGATAAGTCCATGCAGGAACTCAGGCATATTTGTGCCTCCCCTGTACCCAAATTTCAGAGGAGTTATGTTATAAACCTGCCTTTGTCCGTAAGTAGACTCATCAGCCTCCCAAAGGTAGAAAGGGGTCTAGTCATATTCCTCCTAATAGTTCCACTTAGACTCTGACATCTCAGAATCCTTTCTTTCAAGATAAGCCTGTCTCTCTGTTCGACATTTTTGCATCCTCTTTCCCTTGGCCAAGTCCCCTTGTCTCTCCACCTTTCTCTCTCTCTCCCAAATTGGCAACAGATTACCTCAGTTTCTTGGGTGCTGTTTGTCATTTATCAGTGGTATGGAAATTGCTTTGCCCCTTTCAGGTACTTCACAACCTCCTCCAGACCAACTCTCTCTTTTCCCAGAGGTTTTGCAGTCTTTCTTGGATCATGGCAGCATTTAGCAAGTTCCACCCACCCAAGTGAGAAGGTTTTTTTTTACTCCAAGATGTTTTTGGCATCTCGGAAGGAGGAGACTTGGACACCAATTCTGGACCTCTCTCTACTCAACAATTTTCTCAAGGTCCATTCTTTCATGATGTTGTCTCTTCAGACTTTGTTTCCTCTCCTACTTCCTATGGCCTTCTTGGTCTCTGTATATCTCAAGGATGCTTATCTTCATATCTCCGTTCAGTATCTGTTCAGGAAATTTTTACATTTCTTTGTTTCTTCCTCTCATTTTCAATTCTTAGCTTTGCCTTTTGGGCTCTCTACTGCTCCACATGTATTCTGCAAATGCCTCTCTTCTGTCATTGCCTTTTTCATGCTTCGAGGGATACAGATATTCCCTTCTGTAGATGACCTGCTTATTCAGGCCCCTTCTCCCAGTGGCCTTCTGCAAGATCTCCACTTTACTGCTTGTCTTTTGCAAAGCCTGGGGTTCACCATTAGTCTCAAGAAGTCTGTTGTTACGCCTTCCCAAGATCATTTATTTCTTGGTTGCAGGATTCAGACCATTCTCATGTTGGCTTCTCTTCCTGCTCCAAAGGTTTTGTCCCAGACAGCCTTCTTCCAGTCTCTTCTTCCTCTGTCCACTGTCATGGCCAAGGAATTTCTCAGGGTTCTGTAATTTATGGCCTCCACTATTCCCATGCTTCCTCTTACCAGGCTCTTGGTTTAATTTCTAAACAACTTTTAGGTTTCTAATACCTTGATGGGAATGTACCCCATTCCCAAGTCAAAGTATGATTAAAGTCTGTGAAATTAGTATTATTTCAGTCTTTCATGTTAGCTGAAAGTGCTCTTCTCAGCACTCGCATTGTGCCCAGAACTGATTCCTCCTGCAATTCATATGGAGTTTCATGAATCTGTAGCATATCTGAATAAGACTGTAAATTCTTTTTTTATGAGACCCATTGTTCCTACTACTGTTGGAACTGTCTGGGTATCCTTCCACACTGCCCTTGTTCCTAACTGCAATTCCTGGTATTTTATGACTTTGTCTCTCTCTCTCCACGTAAGACACTGTAATCACTGGGTGTATCAGTTTCAGTGATCAGTGCTACTTTTGTCTTCTTTTGATGGACTACTACATCTGGTTTTCTTGCATCTATTTTTTGATCTATTGGTAATGGGTAATTCCATGTGACATAAACTTCATCATTCTGTATAATGCTTTGTGGCTAATGTTTCTAGTGCTTCTCTGCTACTTCAGTATTGTAATGTTTTCTCAATTCCCAATGCAGAAATCTTGCCACATTATTATCCCTTCCTCTTTTTTAATTTCTTTTGGATTTCTAATATCATGATGTGAATGGACCCCATTCCTTAGTCAAAGTATGATTAAAGTTTGTGAAGTAGTTCAGCTACTTCAGTGTAATAATGTTTACACAATCCCCAGTGCAACAGTCTTGCCACATTATTATGCATTTCAGTGTACAGGCCCTCTACCATTAGTGTATCATACCCAGCAACAAGATGTGTGACTGTTTCCATTTCTGTTTTGCAGAACCAGCATTTGCATTTATCCTGCATGTTGAATGGACTTTGTAAACCAATGTGTACATAGTCCATTATCTTGTGCCACCAATATTAACCTTTCATCTTTTGGTTTAAATTCACCTTTCCTTAACCATTCTTGTACCAGAGCCTGATCGACATTAGGTTGTTCCAGGAGTTTTCTGCACTTGCAATTATATTTATGCCTTGTCCACATTTCTTGCCTTCTTGTTTGATCCTTCTCCTTATATTCTTTCTTTTGTTTTTTGGCACATTCAGTGGCTGCCTGATTTTTGTCTTCTTGTTTGGTTTCCATTTCTTCTTGACACTGATATGCTTTGCTAAACTAATCAGAGAGCTCATCTTAGATTTGTTCCCTTCATGATTCAAAACTTTCACTGTTTGGATCTGATAAGGTCAGCAGATATGTATGCAGTCCTACAATTGCAGATCTGTACATGTAATCAATTTCAAGGAGGCCTATACCTCCTTCAGAACGAGGACTATCTAATCTTGGTTAAAACTGATTTTTATATATCATCTGTGGTGCTGCGGTAGCGTTGTCGCCTCACAGTTAGACGTTGCACGTTCGATTCTCAGAGCGTCTTCTGTGTCTCGACATGCGTGAATGGGATTTCCTTCGCTGAAGGTTGTGCGTTAGGCCCGGCAAGCCAGCACGTAAAAATCTACTGCCAATCATTAGCAGACCGGAGATCCGCTGTGGCGACCCCTAACCGGGAAAAGCCGAAAAGACAGTTATTTGATAAGCATGAATCATTTTTCTTGTTTTCCTCTCCAACTGATCCACTACCTGTTAGTACCAGTCAATCAACCGAAAATTAGAACAGGAAGAGAAAACTGGTTTATACCTTGGACTTTATTCCTAGATGTTATCGCTGTTTTCATTATGAATTTTAGTCTTCTAAAATATTATTTGCTGAGTTTTGTTCACATTTATTAGGTTCATAGGTAGGTACTAGGCTATCTGCCCGAGGGCATTTATAAGCCTAGGCAGAGTGTGTCGGTTTTCGCAGCCCCATTGATTAATTAACTGAGCCTCTGTCAAGCAGAGCCAATGAAGTGATCCCAGGGGTGTATTTTCTGTTTACCCATCCACTCGTCAAGGCTTCTCTTGAAGAGTGTTAGTGAGGGGCTCTGCCTAATGTAGTTAGGAATTTTGTTCCAAAGCATGGGGAGTCTCTGTGACAGGAATCTATCCCTCCAGCATGTTCTATTTATTGTTGTGGTGAGGTTTAGCTCACTAAAGCGCGTGGCTCACAGTGACTTGGATTTCTTTAGGTGGAGCATGTCCATCAATTCTCAGTTCAGCATCATTCATGCTTTATTGTCGATTCTTCAGCAATTTCCAAATATTTATGCACTCCCTCCTGCTCAGGTTCCTTTATATCACATTCTTGTCCCAGACTGATATTGTCTTGGTGCTGCAACTTTTCTGATTTTAATGTTGCTTTTGCACATTTATGAAGACCAAATTACATTCTTGTATTGTCAGAGAAAGTTTTCATCACTTCTAGTTGTGCCTTAAGCTCCTCATCTGATGAACTATACAGTTCTAAATCATCCACGTAAATAAGATAAGTCTTTACCCTTTGCTGTTGCCTGTTAAGTAGTCAGCTCAGTGGGTTAATAACAAGACAAAAGAGCAATGGTGACAGTGAGTCACCCTGGAATATCCCCCTTTAAATATTTATCTGTGGGATAATAATTTGTCCTTTATCGTGGCATAGCAACAGAGTGGTTTGACACTGTTTCACAGTCACTTTAATGTAATCAATCAATGTAGGGGTGTATCTTATACAACTGTGAGCACTTCTTTATCCATGATGAATGTGGGATGCTGTTAAATGCTTTTCTTATAATGTATCCATACCATACTTAAATTTTTCCCCTTTTTACAATTCTGCATTGTGACTTTATTTAACAAATGGTCCTTTGTTCCATATGACTATCTTTTGTTACCCTTTTATTCTGTTGCCATAATTGAGTTTTCTTCTAAATGATTATAAACTCTGTTGTCATCAGTTCCAGTATATATCTTATAGATTGTTGGAAGGCAAGACATTGGCCTATAATTGTTAGGATAGATTGCAGGTTCACTCTTAAGGAGGAGTACCATTTTTCCTGCTGTTAACCAGGTTGGTGTGTGTTATGGGTGTGTGTATAAGTATATGTCCTTCCAAATCACTGTTGCAGTATTCCTTACAATAGGGATCCCCTGCTAAGGGCAGCCTGATGTCCAGCCAATATACCAAAATCTTTTTGTTGTAAAGGGTATGCCATACATCACACGTATGCTCCCTGCGCATGGCGTAGAGTATAAAGGTGAAGTGTGGACGTACCATCCTCAGAACAACTTTGCTTCCAGTCTAAATGCCATCTTCGATCATCTGTCTGAACACCTTTACAATATGCTGGTTCTACTGCTTTCGGATAAGTGCCCCATTGGATTTTTTGACTTAATTTATCTTGTTTGCCTTGTACTCTGGATGTTGGGTTTTATGTCATCCAGAAAGGGGAAATGCCAGTGTGGGAGACAGATTCCCCAGAAGGATCATCACAAACAGTGTTTGCTCTGTTTAGGTGCTTTACACAACCATACATCTTGCAAGATTTGTCAGTTCTTTACCATAAGATCTTGAAGAGTCTGCTTTCTTCCCTAACAATTTATCTTAAGAACCAATGACTTAAATTGCTGGCTAAGGACACCATGGAAGGATCTTCCTGGCCCACGGGGCAGTGTACAAAAAAAAGGCCAAGAAAGTTAGGTCTGCTTTTTCAGCTGTACCACCTCGACTGGACGTCTCTGTTGAGGCTGGTCAAAGCCAAGAAGAGCATCCAATTTCTTTCTCTGATTCTTTTGCCATGACTGCTTCGGAAGCTGTTATGGACCTGACGCTGCTCACTTCCATGGAGATTTTGCAGCTGTCTGCCTTGGATGTACAGGGGAAATGCGGCTGATTATTACTGAAGAGCCTAGGGGTGTTCCTCAAATTTTAGTTAGGGGAAGAGGGTGCAACTACCATTATTGAGTGCTGTCAGGGATCAGAGCCTCCAAAATTTTTCAAGGCTAAAGTCCCACTCAAAAAGAAACAGAAAACTAAACATATTTCGCTTGCTCCCAAGGATCCCCAGAGTGAATGGTAGAACTTCACTCAAGGCTTGTTTAATGCCCTTATGGCTCTCAAGCCTCCCCAGGATGTTTCTGTTATTGTTGCCCCAGTCTTCTATCCCTCTTAAGAGGCCTAGGGAACAGGATTCTTCTGAGGAGGATGTTGTTAACTGATGAAGAGTCCCTGACTTATTCCTCCCAGATTCCTTTGCCACTTGATTGTAGTTCTGAGGAAGAAGAGTTTCAGTCCTGGCTCTCCAATTGAGGAGATTTCATTTGGTGATACTGTTTCCAGAATGATGGAATTTTTCAAATAGGACTGTGCTCAGGTGTCTGATGTTCAGCAGAGGTACTATGAACTTTTTCAGATGGTGACTCCTAGGCCCTATGCTGTTCCTCCTATTTTTGCTGCCTTGCTGGATGCTTTTTCTGCTGCTTCTCAATCCTCTGCTCCCAAAAAAACTGATAGGTTTTATAAAGTGCCTGAGGACTGCAGGTTTCTATATAACTGTCCCTCTGTCAACCCCTCAGTGGTGTCTGTGGCTTCAGATAAGCTTTCCAAATTGTTGCCTTCCACTAAATTGCTACCATCTGATAAGGATAACAGAACCATGGAGAGAACTGGGTAAGAAGGTGTATACTTCTGCTACCTTAGCCTTTAGAGATGTTATCTATCAGACACACATGACTAGGTACATTTTGGCTCTTCTCTCTCAATTTTTTTCAGGCTATCTCTGATCTTCCTAATTCTGAGGGCAAGGCCTCTGCCCTTGCCTTGTTTGGGATGTCCTCCCAAGTAGCTCTCCATTCCATTAAATGCAGCTATGATGCAGCTGATACTTCATCTAGGGCTGCTGCTTTTGGGTCTGTTTTGAGGAGATATTCCTGGCTCAGACTTCAGACTTTGTCTGATGATGTCCAGCCTAAACTTGATGGATGCTCCTGTGGACAATAAGCATTTGTTTGGTGCTACTGCTGCAGAGTTGTTTAAGTCCCTGCAAGAAAAGGGCAAAACCTTACAGGATCTGAACCATATTTTTGTTTCCCGCTGTGCCCACGTTTCAGAAGAATTATTCTAATAAACTTGCCTTTGTTCATAGACAGTCTCATCCTCCCCAGAAGATAAAAAGGGTGGTAGCAGGGCTTCCCCTGGTAAGGCTACCCACACTCCCGCTTTTCAGAAGCCTCCTTTTCCTGACAAACCAGGTGCTGTCTGACTATCCTGTTCTTCCCAGTAATGTTCCTCTTTCTCTGTCCTTTCTATTTGGGCAAAAGTTAACCAAGACTCCTGGATTCTTTCCATAATCCACCAGGGTTATTACATGGTTTGGAAATCTCATCCCTCCCTCTTTTTTGGATAGTCCTCAGGAACAACTGCCCTTTTTTCTAGAGGTGCATCAGGGCCTGTTGGCTCAAGGAACAATTCAAGAAGTTCCAACTTCTCAGAGGAGGAAGGTGTTTTACTCCGGAATGTTCTTGGTCCCCAGGAAAGAAAGTAATCTGAGACGCATTCTGGATCTTTCTCAGCTAAATACATTTTTGAAGGTCCCTTCCTTTTGGATGCTATCCCTTAAAACCTTTTTTCCATTGCTGTTTCCTTGGGCTTTTCTAGTTTCTCTGGATCTCAAGGATGCTTATCCACACATTCATATTTGTCCCCCTTTCAGGAAGTTTTTACATTCCTCTTTTGCTTCCCAGCATTTTGAGTTCTTTGTTTTGCCCTTTGGCCTCTGTACTGCCCCAAGGGTCTTTACCAAATGCCTGGCTCCTGTGATTGCTTTCTGCAAGCTAAGGGGGATACAAGTCTTTCCCTTCCTGGATGACCTGTTTATTCAGGCCTGTTCTCAAGAGATCGTACTTCACCATCTATACTTTACAATTTCTCTCTTGCAAAGCCTGGGGTTTACAGTAAATGTCCAGGAGTTATTCCAGACTCCTTCTCAGGATCATGTTTTTCTAGGTTGCAGGATACAGACTGTTCCAGTGCTGGCATCCCTGCCTTCTCCCAAGGCCTTAACTCTCATTGTTTTCTTTCAATCCTTTCTTCCTCTGGCTTCAGTCACAGCCAGAGAATTTCTGTGGGTTCCATGGCTTCCACCATTCTTATGCTTTTTCTAGCCAAGCTCCACATGAGAAGGCTTCACTGGTTTCTAAAGTCAATTTGGCTTCAACATTCTTATTCTTCAGATTTTCTAGTCCCTCTTCTTCCATGCCTCAAGCTGGAACTTTAGTGGTGGATTCATCAGTCATCACTTTTCAGCCTCCTATCCTTTCTCAGGAACTTTTCACAGATGTCTCGGACTTGGGATGGGGGGGCCTCCTTCAACCCTCTGAAGGTTCAGGGCCTTTGCTCAACTTGACAGAACAAAGACAGCATCAAAGTCAAACTGTTGGCTTTTCGAGCTTTTAATTCTCTTTTTCTTTCAGGGCCCTTCAAGATTCTCACAGACAATACCACAGAGATGTGATATGTCAACAAGCAAGGGGCGACAAGGTTTGGGAGCTGGTTATCCAGTTTCAGGTGACCCTTCAGGCAGTTTATATTCCCTCAGATCAGAACCTAGTGGCAGATTCTCTGAGCAGGTCCATAACACAATCCTATGAGTGGAAGCTTCACAGGGATGTGTTTCTGGACATTGTCCACCAGTGGGGTACTCCTCAAATAGATCTGTTTGCCTCCTCTCTGAACAGCTTTCTCTGTTTTGTGCCAGAGTCCCAGGGCCTCTGACCTGGAAGGTGGACACCCTCTCTTTTTCGTGGAAGGGTATGTTTCATTTTGCCTTCCTTCCCCTCCCTTTCATTCTGAACATCCTGTCCAAGAAAAAACAGGATGCTTCCAAAATGTTGTTGGTGACTTCCTTTTGGCCCAGACAGCATTGGTTCCCTCTTGTTCTGCATCTTGCCAAGGGAATCATCACAAGTTACCTCACAGGGTAGATCTACTCGCACAAGACAAGCCATCTCTCATCCATCCCCACCTGTTCACTCTTCAACTGACATTGTGGGTGATAGGGTTTTGATCCTCTACAGACACCTTTTTTTTCTTGAGGATGTGCTTCAGGTCCTAAATGAGGCCAGAAAATCCACTACTAGAAAATCTTACTGAACCAAATGGAAGAGGTTTTCAGTCTGGTGTTTTTCTCATAGCCCGGATCCACATACTGTGGATGTTGCTTTAGTTCTCTGTTATTTGTGTGACTTGCTCAGTGCTGGGTTGGCATATTCTTCTGTTAAAGCCCAACTGTCAGCTGTTTCTGCTTGTCTGCCTTTGACTCCCACTTTAGCATCTAGATTTGAGGCCAAATAGTTTCTTAAAGGCGTCCTTCATATTAGGCCTCCCAGGAAGCCTGTCCCACCTTAAGCATGTTTTTGAAAAATTAACTCAGGCTCCATTTGACCCTGCTGCTTCAGCTTCCTTACAGCATTGTTCTTGGAAGACTGTTCTTTTGGCCCTTATTTCTGCCAGACGGGTGTCTGCGCTGCAAGCCCTTATGGCTGTTCCTCCTTTTTTGTTTTCCATAGGGAAAGGGTGTTCTTCATACTAATCCTTTTTATGCACAAGGTGGTCAATGAATCATCTCTCGGCTCTTAGTCAGTCTATTTATTTGCCCACGTTTTTCCCTTCTCTGCAGTCTGCTAGAGAAGGCTTTGCACACCTTGAATTTGGGTAGACATCTCGGATATTATTTGAATAAGACTAAAGCTTTTCATAAATCTGAACAGCTTTTTGTTTCTTTTCATCGTAGGTCTTTAGGTTTGTCCGTTTCAAAGCAAACCATTTCTTCTTTGATTTCTAAAGCCATTTCTTTTTGCTATTCTTTCCATGGGAAGAGCCTTTCTTCTTCTGTTAAGGCTCATTCCACTAGAGCTATGGCTTATTTTGGTGTTTTTTTCAAGGGTTTGGATACTAATTCTATTCTTGAGGGAGCAACCGGGACTTCTGTGCATACCTTTAGTAAGCACTATAAATTGGATATGATTTCTAGGGCCAGAGCTGGTTTTGCCAGGGCCATTCTCTATTGCTTCCTGGAGGGCTGTGCTGGCCCTCCCTCCTCCCAATCTTTTTCTTGAGCTTTTACACTTTCCCTTTTGTAAGGAATACTGCAACAGTGATATGGAAGGAAGTAGTACAGTTGTGTAGAATCTTACCATAATACAAGATGTCCTTCTCTTCACTGTTGCAGTATTTGCTTCCTCCCTCCTCCCCTTGTTCCTTTTTCCTTCTGGATGTGCTTTTTACCTGCTCTTATCCTTGGACTGTCGTTCCTACTGGCTTTTCATTTCTGAGGATGGTACATCCGGATGTCACCTTTATGCCGTACGCCATGTGCAGGGAACATGTGCGTGATGTACGACATACCCTTTACAACCAAAAGGCTTTGGTATACTGGCTGGATGTCAGGCTGCCCTTGGCAGGGGTTCCCTATTGTAAGGATTGCTGCAACAGTGAAGAGAAGGACATCTAGTATTATGGTAAGATTTTGAACAACTGTACATTTGTACTCAGGGCTAAATCTTCGTGTATCAATGTTAATACTTTTAGCCAGAACTTAGGTACTGCATCTGAGCCTGGGATTTTCTGGTTAAGAGCTTTTCTTAATTTTTTTTCACTTTCTCTGGCTGTTACTTCATCCCATTTCATATCCTGTAAATTTAAACTTCTTATGGTTTCTTTTACTTTTTCTATCCATTTAGCATCTTTATGTTCCACAGGGTCTTCATAGATATTTTTTTCAAAATGTGTCTGTTTCTTCTTTTTGGTGGCATGTCTATTCCTTTTGGTTTGTTTCTGAATTCGCTTGAACATTATCCGGTGCTGGCATCTCAAGAGTGACTGCTTGCTTGAATGGGTCTAGTCTCAAGCCAATGCTAGTAAACCAGTGAACTACACATGTAACTTCTGGTAGTCTAAATTTGCACTTTAGGGGATTGAGCTTTACGTTCACTTCACGTGCTCTGTCTGGAACTCTCTTAACATTTCTGTCATGCTCTGCTTCACCATTGTCTCCGACCAATAAATCATCTACTGTTATGGCACAAGGATGACCTGGAAAAATCTGCTCCATTGCATGCTGAAAGACTTCAGTTGCAGAATTTAATCCAAATGGCATCCTGAAAAATCTGTATCTTCCAAATTGGGTACGGAATGTAGTTAGTAATGAAGATTTGCGATCAAGCATCACTTGCCAAAATGAACTTTTTGCATCCAAAACTGAAAAAAACTGTGGCATTAGAGCAGTGACCTCTTTGACTGTACTCATAGGATGATGCAGTCTCTTTAATGCTTTGTTCAAATCTCTTGGTCAGTACATATTGTGATTTCGTCTGAGCCTTTATTGTGCGCAGCTACCATGGACGACTCCCATTCAGTAGGTTCTATAACTGGACAAATTATAGCTCGCTGCACCATTTTATCCAGCTAAGCTTTAACTTTATTCTGCATAGCTATTGGAACTTTTCTTGCTGGTCTGACTACTGGATTGACTTAGGGGTCTAACTTCATGGAAAACACAACTGTAAGTTTGCCCATCTTGTCATCGAAAACATCAGCATACTCTGAAAAAATAGTGTTAGTGAAGCTGGAACTGGGACATGTGCTTATTTGATGAACTTCTTTGGTAAAGGAAAGCAGATTCATTCTCAGACTGTCTCTGAGACCAAATAATGACTGCACAGGTTTTCAAACTACATAGAATAATAATCTATAACCGCACTTGGCCACATAACATGAAAGCACTACTGAGCCTTTGGTCTGGATTTCTTCACCTCCATAAGCAACAAGTTTCGCACAACTGGCCACATTTAGTTGTTCACCAGCTCTCATCTTAGGAAATGTGTCTGCTGATGTAACATTACACCTCCCCCCCCTTAAACATGGGTTTAATTATGACAAAGTAAGAAAAGTACAACTGGTGGAATAACTTATGCTTGCACTTAGAAAAACAAAAACTACCCTGAACACTGAAAACAACACACTTCATTCTTTCAGATAAGTGTGTTTGTTCTTCAGGTTAAGTGTTTCTGTTCCTCAATTCTACAGTTCCCACAGGAACTGAGTTCTGATGAAGTTCCTGTGGGAGTTGTGCAACAAAAGCACCTAACAGAAATGATAAAGTGTGTTCTTCTCAGTGTCAAGGTGTCTTTATTTTTTTTCTCTGTTATTTTTGTTTTATTTTTTATGTATTTTTGTTCAAATATTTTTTTTTATTTTCCAAATAATATAATATTTAACAATGCAACCATCAATAAACAAGTATTATAAACCTTTATATACACTATATACAACTGACCTGAACAAAGGAGGGGAAAAATTAATAAAATATATGAAATTAGTAAGAAAAATCTATAATATTCAATTAATAAAGTATAAAGTTACACATTAATTATTTAGGGTTCATTTTTAATGTCGCAATAAGAGTTACAATTTTTTCCCAAAGATTGTTTGTCCATGTTTTAGGTGAAATTCTCGATTTGTAATGTCACTGTTTCTTCCATCAATCTCAAGAATTCTTCCAGAGTAGGTTCTTGTGAAGACTTCTACTTTCTAGTTATACATTTCCTTGCCACAGCTAGTATGGACCAAAGTGTAGGTATAGGTCTTTTTTATTCATTCCAATAGTATCATTAACATTTAAGAGGACTAAAGATTTGGTTACAATAAAGGTATCTGTGAATATAGCTTGGAGAAAAATAGTAATTTCTTCCCAGCATTTTTTATATTAACACAGTCAAAAAATATATGAGACCAATAAGCTTTACAGTTTAAAGAACATCTCCAACAAATGGATTTATCAAGTGAATTGAATTTGACTAGTTTATCAGGTGTAATAAATGCCCTGTGAATATATTTCCATGTAAATATTTTCCATACTTGTAAATTAAATGGTAACAGAACATAAAAGATTTGTTTTACTCTCAATTGATAGATTAGTGTGACATCCTTTTGCTATGAAGTTCCAATATCTTGCATTAGGGTTAGTTTTATGTGTTATCAATATTTTGTATACTTTTGAAATTAGATTTGTCCAATTATAATTGTCGTAAATAACTTCAGATATTAGACTTATCAAATTTGGACTAGTTTTATAAGGAGCATTAATAATTTTACTATTAAGATCCTTAACATACGATTAATATGCTTTGTAGTATCAACCAATCTGCTGATGGAATGTCATATTTATTCTGAATTTTTTGAATGTCTAATTCTACTTGATTCTCTATACAATGTTGCCAATAAGTGAAGTTTTCCCCTTCCATCTAGTTAAAATAACATTATGAATTTTATTGAAGAAATTCTTTGTAGAGCTAAAGGATATTATCAAGTCTAGCCAAATCCTAATATCTGTGTTAGTATTGTGTTAGTATATATAAATCTTCTGAATAAATTGTAAATATTATTTATATAATTTAAGTTTGTTGGTTTTGTTATATTATATTGAATATCAGCAGTCAATATGTGCCACATCCTATTATTTTGTTCACTTAATATACAATTTTTAATTATTTTATTTTCATTTAGAAAAATAATAGTGTGCAATGTTTTCCATGTTGAAGAATAATTATGATCTGTCCAGTTAATGATAGTTCTTAACATGGAAACTTTTATGTATGATTCTAGATCTGGAAGTTTAATTCCACCCATTTCCCAAGATCTAATATGATGTGTATAGGCTATTCTATTTCTTTTTGGATACCAAAGAAAGTTTAATAGAATTTTATTTATTTATTTCAAGATTTTCTTGTTAGGTACTATAGGAATATCTTGTGCAGTGTAATTAATTTTTGGAAGTATTGTCATTTTTATTATTTGTAATCTGTCTTCAAATCTCAAGAACATATAACATTACACTTTGCACCAGTGTCTACTTTGAGCTTGGTGGATTTACCATTGATCTGGACAGTACAAAATACTTCATTTTCTGCCAGTAAATCTACTGCATCAGTCTTTTCACCAACTACAAGTACACCATCCACATAGAAAGTAGATTGCATTCCTACTTTATCAACTTGCTTTTTAAGTGACCCTTCTTTATAATAGTGTGAGGCTTACTTGATTTGTAAAATTTTTGAAAATAGTTCCATTTTTTGCACTTGTGGCATTGCTGATCAAGCATTTTTCTCTTTTAGACTCATGGTTGGCACCACAGTTGCAACAGTTGACAATAAAACTTGATTTGGGATTTGCTGACTCACCCTTGTACTGGACTGAGCATGCTCTCTTTACTGAGCTAGTCTTGGAACTTGCTAGAAGACTATGGGATCTCCCAGGAAAACCTGCAGGAGTGGCAGCTGCCATGTGCTTAGGCCTGCGTCTACTAGCCATACGTTGTATGCTGTCTACATTTGCTCTGGAGCCTGCTGAAACCACGCTGTTATCACTTGCAAGCATATTTTTGTGTCTTTCTGTAACTTCATGGATTTGACAAACTTCAGTAGCTTTACTCAGCATTAAATCACTGTCACGAAGCAAAATCTTTCTCGCTGCAGCACTATTAATACCACACACAAGCCTGTTCTTTATTAACTCATTTTTTAAGTCACCAAACTTACACATTTTAGCTTTGTAACTCAGGTCAGTAATGTAAGCTGCAAAAGTTTCTCCCGGCTTTTGATCTCTTGTACAAAACAAATGCCTGTCTAATGTAACATTAGCCTGGGGGTTAAACATTTTTCTCTAAATTTGCACTTCAAGCACTCTAGGTCTTCCCTTGATTCAGCCTGTACAACAGTATGACGATTTGTCCCTTCACCTTCATATACTGCTGGTGCATATACAAATGAACGCTGTCTTTCAATGGCCTCTGACCCAGCTACGTGTAGCAAAATGAATGCCCTAGTGTGTGCATCTTTATCGGAATAAGCTACTTCTATGAATATATTGTATTCTTGCTCACATATTCTCCAGTTCTCTGCAATATTCTGATCAAATGCAAGTGGTGGTGGATTTCAAAATCCATCTGCCATGCCAACAATTTATAGTAAACACAATGCAAACAAGTCCCATTGTAACCATACGAACATGCATATATGCCAGAAATTTTTGCCAGTACTTGCAACTATGCCCAATAGCACAACAAGCCTCATACAAATAACTGAACTTTGAGAAATATGTTCCTTGGTTACTGTAATACTCTTGAAATTGCTGTACTTTAAAAGTCACTTATCATTTTAAGAAACATTTCAAATAATTGCACTGTGCAAATAAACTAGGCAGAAGAAGCTCGGAATAAGAAACATTTCGAAGTAACTGCACTTTGCGAATAAACAGTACACGGCACACTGAAATTTCCCCAAAATAGCTGTACTTTGCTAAATAACTATGTAGTGCAAGAAGCCCTCTGTAATGGTGGCTTTTTGCGAATAGACCATCCAGCACAAGAGACTTTTCAAATTAGCTATAATTTGACTGCACTTTATGAAATAGTTGCACTTCTCACAAACAATTTCTCTGGAATAATTGCACAGTAATAAACATTCACTGTAAGAACTTTTACACACTTAGAGATATTTCGAACAACTGTAGTTATGCTATTCAGAGCTTCGACCAATGCAGAATAGTAATTTATGCCAAAACACAGTAATTTGTCAAAAAACATGCAGTCGCCTTGCTTTATTTATACTTAATGTGCCCTTTTTGCCCTTTATTATTTTTGTTTTGCTCATTTAATCTAATTTCATGCCCATTATACTTTCTTGTGCTTGTTCTAACTCTAAACATGCTCGTTTTGCAATCACAAGGTAATTTTGAGCCCTTTATATGCTTTTCTGATGATCGTTTTGTCAAATAGCTTAATTTCGAACATTTCATTTGATTAATAACCTTTCTATGCCACCTGTTTGCTTAATAAATGTTTCTGTGCTATTCGTTTGCTTAGTAAGGCATTCTGTGCCCTATTATTACTCCGTTTTATCTTTTTTATCAAATAAATCATTAGTGCAAATTTTCATTACCTTTAGTTTGTTTCTGGCCCTTTTTTGCATTCGTTTCACTTAGTTTGTCTTCATTGTTAACTCTGTACCTCATGGCTCTGAAAAGCAATCTCTGAAATCCTGGTTCTGATACCATGTTGCTCATCTAGTCAGGATGAAGTAGACGAACATTGTGGGTAAGCAGCTTTATTACATACAAACACATAAGAAATGAGACTAAGTAACTTTAACTTATATGCAAACTAGCTAACATACATGTACATTTTCACGGTCTGGCTGCACTTCTCAAAATGGCACTGAAGCTAACATGTGCTTGCTATTTATATGGACATTCAGTCCTTGGAAATGTTTCTTAAAGGTACAACACAGCTCACTTTTCTACAAGTACCAAGTTCTCTGACTTACGAAGTGGATGTGCTGTCTTTTCCAGAGTGTTTATGTATGCCTTTCCTCCACTTTCTCTGCTGCTGAGAGTTCTGCACAAGATCAGGCAGGATTTTCCCAAAATCTTGTTGGTAACTCCATTTTGGTCCAGAAGCATGGTTCCCCCTTCTTTTTCATCTGACCAGTGGCACTCACCACAAATTACTTCACCAGGTGGATCTTCTCCCAGAAGACAAGGAATCTGTTATCTATCCTCACTTTTCCATTCGTTAAATGAAACTAGGTGATAAGAGTTTTGATCCCTTTTAGGCTACTGTTGTCTGAGGACATGCTTCGGGTTCTGCAGGAGGCCAGTAAACCCACTACCAGAAAGTCATGTATGTCTAAATGGAAAAGACTTTGTTTGGTGCCTCGCCATCAGGATCCCCTTTCAGTGGGGGTTCCCTTGGTTCTCTTGTTTGTGTGACCTGCTCCCTGATAGCTTGGCATATTCTTCAGTTAAAGCTCACCTGTCAGCAATCTCTGCTTGTTTTCCCTTGACCCCCCCCTTGGACTCTTGGTTTGAGGTCAGGCAGTTTCTTAATGATGTACTTCATATCAGACCCCCAAGAAAGCCTATTCCCCTTTCTTGGGACCTCAGTTTTGTTCTTGAAAAATTGGACTTAGGCTCCTTTTGAACTTGCTATTTCAGCTTCCTTGCAACTTTGCACTTGGAAGAGTGCTCTGCTGGCTCTTGTGGCAAAAGAGTATCTGACTTCATGCCGTTATGGCTATGCCTCCTTTTTTAATTTTTAACAGAGACAAGATTTCTGTTCATATTAATCCTCGTTTTATGTCCAAGGTGGTTATTGAGTTGTCCCGTAATCGTAAGTATAACGAACAAAAGTGTGATGTAGACAAACTGGTATCCCAAAGTCACAAGTAGAATGAAGTATAGCAAAAGTGGTGGCCAGACCACAGCTGATAAAATCATACACAAAGTTTATTCCAGTAGTAAAAAGGTGAGCGCTTTCGCAGCCAAAGCTGCTTCATCAGACAAAGACTCATTACATTTCCTGTATTTTTAAATTCATTCTATCCAATCATGAACCAGCAACAATTAAAAACAATCACTCAATAAAATATTTTCAATCAAGTGTAAATTGCATAACCTATATAGCCTAGTCTGCTGCAGCAGTGATCATTCAAACATCTACTGTTATGTGTTTACTTACATAACTGTACTTTTCTCTCCCGTGACTTGATGGATCCTAACAGTTGCACCTGGGGGGGGATATATATATATATATATATATATATATATATATGTGTGTGTGTGTGTGTCTATATATATATATATATATATATATATATATATATATATATATACACACACACACACACACACACACACACACACACACACACACACACACACACATACATACATACTGCTCATCCCTCAGATCACTTACCTTTTGATCAGATGATTGCTAGATTTAGTGATGTTTTTGATTCGGTGCAGTTGACAGCTTACCCAGAGCGAAGCAGGATTCATGACGTTATAGAGGATGAGATTCCCAGTACTGTGGTTATCCCCCCCTTTACCAGTCTTGGAAGATGTTTATAAAGCTGCCTGCAGGACACCAGTGTCTATTCCAGCAGGCCCTAAAAAGTCTGAGAAAATATAGGGTCTCCTTGGGTATGACAGGTCTTTTTTTCTCATTTGACTGATGACTCAACTGTGGTGTGCCCAGATGCCTGCTCAAATAAAATGTTCTTGGCCTCATCTAATCCAACTTTCCGTGATAAAGCGAAAATGTTTAGATCTTCAGGGTAAAAGAATGTCTGTTACTAGAAGTCTAGACTTTAGAATGTTAAATTATCAAGGCTATATGTGGACATTTATTGTACAGTTTGCATGATTGGGGTTTATATCACAGGATCGAAATGTGATAACATCGAACACAATAACATCGAACTGGTAACTACGAAAACCTAAAACTCCGAAAGCTGAGAACAGCGAATTTTTTCCCTGGTAAAAAACTTGTTGTTCCAGCACAAAACACACAAACACTACAAGCTATGTCTAATGTAGGGGGCTTTGCCCCCCCCCCCAACACCCTCCAACATGGGGGGCTGTGCCCCCCACACCCCCCATACTTAAATATACCAACTCCGAGATCGCACCACAGTGGAGGAAATAGCGAAGCCATGGAAATGGCCCACCGAATTCTTTCCCTGGAAAAAATTTGCTGTTTTCAGCTTTTGGAGTTTTAGGTTTTTGCAGTTACCAGTTCGATGTTCTTGTGTTCGATGTTATCATGTTTCGATCTTGTGATATACACCCGGATGATTGTACTACATACTTACCTGCAGAGCAAAAGTCTTAAATTAATTAAATTGTTTCTAATTTAACTCTGGTTTCAGAATATGCTTTGTTAAGGTATGCTTGAATGTGTAGATACAGTGTCAGGAAATGCTGCTGCTGCTTCAGTTGTATTCTTGGTTACATAATCAGAACTTCTCTGATGATTTAAAATCCAAAATTTTGAATGCACCTTTAAGTTTTGAATTAGTGTTTGGGCTCTCTGTTACATTGATTCTCAAACAGTGGAATGAGAAGCAAATTAATGCAAGGGGTATCTAGGATATTTCATGTACTCACGTTCTTCCCAAACAAGGTGTCTTCCTTAAAGGGGCAGAACAGACAAAAATCCCAGCCAAACAAAAGTCAGGGATCCAAACGGATATGAGAGGAGGATAATTCTTTGAACCAAACAAGGAAGTTCATATTTGAAAAAAAGATCATCCCCCTGCAAAGGAATGACAATGCCAAGTCACAGAGCACCCCAACCCATCCCCCCTTCCTTCTCTTCCTCATTCTCCCAGACTCTGTTTCTTAACCTTGCAGCATGTCTGCAGTAATCTCAGACAAATGGGTTTTGAGAAAAATTCTGAGAGGATACCCTTGACAGTGGATAGGTAGTCATCCCTCTTTTAGGGGAGCTCCCCCACACCCGCCAGACCAGGCATATCTGTTTCCATCAGTGCTTCATCTCATGATAGAAACATGGGTTGTAGAACCAGTGCTTGCAGTTCATAAAGGCAAAGGATTTACTCCAGAATCTTTTTTGGTACCAAAAAGGAGCAATCGTGGAAACCTGTCCTAGATTGTCCTTTTATGAATACCTTTGTAAAAGTTAAAATTCACAATGCTCACCATACAATCTGCCCTAGTTTTGCTTCTAAAACACTGTTTCATGTTGACTTTAGAGCTCAAGGATGCTTATCATCGTATTCCCAAGGATACTTATCATATTCCTGTTGCTCGCAGTTTTAGGATGTTTTAGAGATTTGCTGTGCTGGCTTACATTATCATTTTTCTGCATTACCCTGTGGGTTGTCTACTGCACTTTGAGTGTTTACAAAGTGTTTGGCCCCAGTGGTTGCCTATTACAGAACCCTAGACATTCACGTTTTTTCCATTTTTAAATGGCTTGCTGATTTGTGCAGAATCTGTATCCAGGTGCTTAGAGTCCTTGACTAGTTCAACTCCCTTCTTTCCCACCTGGGTTTCAAATTGAACTTTCAAAATCTCTTTGTCACACCCTCTAAATGATTTTTTTTCCTAAGATGATGGACAAACACAGTGGAAAGGATGACCTTCCTGCCAGAAGACAAAGTTCTGACTTATCAGGACATTATTTTCTCTCTTCTAGCAGTGGCCACAGCAAGAGAGTTCCTAAAAATTCTAAGCCTCATGACATCAGCGATCCTCATTATTCTACTAGCCAGACTACATATGAGAAAAATTCAGGGGTACTTTAAGAATTGTTGGACTCAACACCTTTATCCCTTATATTTTACAGGTAGCAGTACTGGCATTTGTGAAACAGAAACTGCAGTGGTGGAGAGATCAACTGTTCCCAAATCCAGGACTCCCTTTCTGTCTTCAGACCTTGATGCATTCTTTGCAGATAGCCTCTTCAGATTTGGCGTGGGGAGCAGTGTCCATGAGAGTTCAAATGCAAGGCTTTCATAGGGTCATCAGGACATGCCAAAGCACATAAACATAAAAGAGATGTTGGCAATGATTCATACCTTAAAAGTTCTTTAGCACTTGTGGATTCCAGGTCCTCTTTTAGTGGTCACTGACAACACTACTGTGATGTGGTGTATGAACAAGCAAGGGGGTACAAGGTCATACCCTCTCTGCTGGTCATCAGTGATGACGTGAGAGTTGGCTGTACAGCATTCTCTGCCTCTTCAGGCCTTGTACATTCTGCCAGAGCAAATCACAGTGTCAGAAAGATTAAGCAGATCCCAGACAGACCCTCATGAGTGGAAGCTCCTCCTAGAGGTCTTCCAGGAATTGCTCCAGATGTGGGGAACTCCTTAAGTAGACTTGTTAGACTCCTTTCAGAACAAAAACTGAAAATATTCTGCTCAAGACATCCTTGCAGCCATACTTTGGTGATAGGCACTGTATCATTTATCATTCCCACAGTCATAAATGTTCTTGTGTGCATTTCCTCCCTTTCCAGTGATTCCCAAGGTACTTCTAAAGATTCAGAAATGACTAAAGATCATTGTGATACCCCCTTTTGGCTCAGGCAACATTGATTCTCCTTTGTAATGGAATTGTTAGTCAGGGACAATTGCCACAAGATTCCTCAAAGACTGGATCCACTTAGACAGTATTAGGGACACATAGTTCACCCCAGCTTACATTAATTGCAACTGACAGGCTGGTTGTTTCTATTTTAATACTTTTCAGATACTTGTTCCATGGGGGTGTGCTGCCGTTATTTAAGGAGGTAAGAAACCTGGAACTAGAGGTTCGTATGTGGAAAAGGTTTTCTAGGTGGTGCCTAGCTATTAACAGAGGTCCGATAGAGTTTCGATCCTTCCAGTTTTGAAGTATGTACGTGAGTTGCTTAGAGATGGCTTGTCACATGCTCCCACCAAAGTGCATCTTATGATCATCTTAGCTTGTTTGCATGTGAATAACCCTAATTTGTCTCTTTTTGCAGTCAAACAGTTTATGAAAGGAGTGCTGCACATGAGACCCCCTCAAAAGCAAATTCCTTCTCCCCCCTGTGATATCAGTTTTGTTCTGGAAAAATTGACCTTGCCTACTTTTGAACCTGCCTCTCAGGCTGCTCTATGGTTCATTATTTGAAAGACCAATTTACTCATTGCTCTGACATCTGCAGTGTGGGTCTCTGAGCTGCAAGCTTTCATGGTGGGCCAACTCTATCTGATTTTTCAGAAATACAGGCTTGTGTTAAATCCACCATTCATGCCTGAATTTGTTTCTGTATTTTCCTTGGATCAAACCATCACTCTCCAAGTGTTCTGTCTTGATCAAAAAGAGAAGATTCTACATATGTGGATGCGCACAGACAACTTAGGTACTACTTTGACGAAGCCTTTTAGGAATGCTGAATAGCTGTTTGTCTTCTATATGGAGACAAAGAAAGGCCAACATGCCTCTAAGCAAACTGTTGCATGATGGTTGTTTGCTGCTGCTTTCTGTTAGTCCCATTATGATACACCTCTTCCAGGCAAGATTAAGGCTCACTCGACTAGGGCCTTACCCTGTTTAATGGCATATTGGTAAGAGGTGGACACTAGAAGCGTTCTTGAAGCAGCAACTTGGTCCTCTCTTTTTGCTTTCACAAAGCACTACAAACTGGATTTCTTGTCATGGTCCAGAGCAGGCATTGCTAGACCATTCTATAGGATCTCCTGGATCATTATCCTTCCACTTCCCAGGTAGGGTAAGCTTTTAGGAATCCTACCAAAATACCACTGAAGCAGTGGGAATGATGAATATAATATAGCTGCGCAAGTCCTACTTACCTGTAACAGTGGCAGCACAGACCCGTCGTCCCCAGATTGTGCATAGTTTAGATGGCTTTCTACCTCTTTGATCCAGTCATTGATGGATTTGTTTTTTATGTGGTATTGTGATTAGTTGCAACTTTACATTTACTAGATGATTCTGGCTTCAAGTATTTTCCTGTCTTTCTTTGTGGAAGCAAAAAAGTCTTAACTCTAACATCTGACAGCTGAAGTTTTTTCCCCTCTCATAATAAGCTCAGCCAATTAGCTGTCATAGAAAGAGAGAGGGAAGGGAATCTAAGCTTTTGAAAGATGATCAGTACTGGGTTACCTTGGTTACCTGGGCAGGTAATCCAAAATGCCATTTATGCAGAGAGGAGTTAGAACATCTGTTACAGATAAGTTCATGCATCTGTACTGTGTTCCTGTTTGTTTCTGTTTCTGTTCTAATTGATTGCAGTCATCACCTGTTGACCACCCAGTTTTGCTTCAGGACAGCAGTGGATTTAAATGAAATGCATTGTTCCTTTTAAATATTCTTTGTTGTCAGTGGAATGTATGATTCAGTAGTACAGTAGAAGAAATATGTTGTTTTAATTGGATATTTATGTTACAGTTTTTTTGTTATTTAGCATATCTGTATTAATTGTGTCAAATTAAACTATTATTTTTTTATTTTTGTAGCTGTCCGGAAACACATATTCACATAAGGTGGATATTTTCTCTTTGGGACTGATCCTGTTTGAACTGCTGTATCCATTCAGCACTCAGATGGAGAGAGTTAGAGTAAGTTTCAGATGTAGTAGACTTTTCATTTGCAATGCTGTGAATTATACATCGGTGTGACTTTTTGTAATTTTTGTTTTTTGTCAAGAAGAATGTTTTTTATAAGAATAGATAATGTCATGTCACACTGTGATGCCCCAAGTTTCAGCTGCAGTGGATGAAAAAAGTGTACACACTCCTGTTAAAATGCCAGGTTTTTGTGATATAAAAAAAATGAGACCACAATGAATCATTTCTAATTTTTTCCCACATTAATGTGACCTGTAACCTGTACAATTCAATTGAAAAACAAACCTGTTAGGGGAAAAAGTATAAAAAATAAAAAACATACAGTATGCTGGTTTCATAAATGTACACACACTTAAAGTAATACTTTGTTGTGTGTGCTCACCCTTAAACTAATACTTTGTTGAAGCACCTTTTGATTTAATTACAACATTAGGTCTTCTTGGGTACACACCTGCCATCAATTAAAGAGACTGATTAACCTCAAACAAAGTTTAGCTGTCCTAGTAGGATATTCCTGACATTTACTCAGTTGCCTGCTGCAGCAAAAGCCATGGTTCACAGAGAGCTTACAGAAACATCAAAGGGATCTCATTGTTGAAAAGTATCAGTCAGGAGAAGAGTACAAAAAAATGTCCGCAGCATTGAATATACCATGGAACACAGTGAAGACAGTCATCAAAAAGTGGAGAAAATATGGGACAACAGTGACATTGCAAAGAACTGGATGTCCCTCCAAAATTGATGAAAAGACAAGATGAAAACTGGTCAGGGAGGTGGCCAAGAGACCTCTACAGTAGCATTGAAGGAGCTGCAAGAATTTCTGGCAAGTACTGGTAGTGTGCTACATGTGACAACAGTCTCTCATATTCTCCATATATCTGGACTATGGGGTAGGGTTGCAAGACTGAAGTCTTTTCTTACACAGAAAAATATCCTGGCCTGTCTAAAATTTGCAAAACAATACGTCTCCCAAAAACATGTGGGAAAATGTGTTATTGTCTGATTAGTCCAAAGTTGAACTTTTTGGCCAGAATTCCAAAAGGCACATTTAGCACAAAAACAACACTTCTCATCACCAAAAGAACACCATCCCTATGGTGAAGCATGGTGGTTGCAGTATCATGCTTTTGGGTTGCTTTTCTTCAGCTAGAACTGGGGCTTTAGTCAAGATGGAGGCAATTATGCACAGTTCCAAATACCAGTCACTTTTGGCTCAAAACCTCCAGGCATCTGCTAGAAAGCTGAAGATGAAGAATAATTTCACCTTTCAACACCACAATGACCCCAAGCATACATCCAAATCAACAAAAGAATGGCTTCACCAGACAAAAATTAAAGTTTTGGAATGGCCCAGCCAGAGCCCAGACCTAAATCCAATAGAAAATCTGTTGGGCGACTTGAAGAGGGCTGTGCACAAGAGATGGCCTCACAATCTGACAGATCTGGAGTGCTTTTGCAAGGAAGAGTGAGTAAATATTGCCAAGTCAAGATGTGCCATGCTGATAGACTCCTGCCCAAGAAGACTGAATGCTGTAATTAAATCAAAAGGTACTGCAACAAAGTATTAGTTTAAGGGTGTGTACATACAACAAAGTATTAGTTTAAGGGTGTGCACACTTATTCAACCAGCTTATTGTACATTTTTTTATTTTTTATATAGTTTTCCTCTAACAGGTTTGTTTGTTTTTCAATTGAATTGGTCACATTAAAGGAGGGAAAAGTTTTGAAATGATTTATTGTGGTCTCATTTTTTTTTATGTCACAAAAAACTGGCATTTTAACAGGGATGTGTAAACTTTTTATATCCACTGTATATTCTTCATTCTTTTATATAATCCTGATGCATTTTATTTTATGTAATGTTTTGGTATAGTTAACTAAAAAAAGTGTTTATATTTTTGCTTCTTTTGGTTTAAAGGACATTCATTTTGGGAGATGAATTTCCTGGAAAAGAGGAGCACTTGTAAGTTGGGAGTCGTGCTTGTAAGATAACTTGCTTTTCATGTCCACTGCTTAGGACATCTTGTTAGAGGCAGTTACTTCTTAAGCTGTGAAGGATTTTGATTGGGTCTGCCGTCATAAAACTTATGAGTTCAGTAGGTGCATATTCAGGGAGTCACTATCAAAATAGAAATTGACATCCATTTTGAGAGCATCTGGTTGGAAAAAATTGATCCTGTTTTTGTAGTACCTAAAGCTGTAGTCGCTCTGATGCACTACTAATTAAAATGGAAGATAATAAATGTAGGAGCACAAAGTACCTTTCAGTTTGAAAGCTGTAATGGAGTTACAACTACGACATGGCCACAAGCAAAATGCATCTTTGATTAACCAACAGCATTAAAGGCTATTAGAACTCTGTGCTGCACTTTGAGTGAGGCAGAATAAAGTGTATTACAGCTTTAAAACTGACAGAGTACTCATGATGCTGTTCTTTCATGGCTGTTGTGTGAGCTGCATTGTAAGACCCGATCATGATAGTTTTCAGAGATGTGCAGAGCAATTTGTAGTAATGGAGCAGACTGATGATGCTTCAAAATCAGGAAAAAAGCAACCTTATTTGAACCACTCTGTCTGAGAGGTGCATAACATTTGTTTTTCCGTGCATGACTTTCAGAGCTGTTATGCATTAGTATCACACTAGAGCATACAGAAGCCACCATGGAAGAGCAGTGAGAACTTGAAACATATTTAAAAGCTGTAAAACAGTCCTCACTACCACAAAAAGGTAAATATTAAGAACTTAACAGCTTTTAAAACTGTTAGTCCATCAAAAGTACATCTAGCCTCAGGCTACTATGTGCTTTTTACCATTTTCCCTCTTTAAAGATACATGGGAGCAGATGAAGCGCAGTTTGGGTTCTGTGTTGTTGACATGGATAACAAGTTATCTCTTGAACTTGGCTTTGCACACACTCAACTTTTTTGACACGCATGTCTCGAGCACATAACTTGATTATGATTGGAAACTTAATTATATTTCTCATTTACATAATTTTCTGACATCAGAGAGGTGCATAACAGACTTATATTTTTTGCCACACTGTGTGTATACATTGTGTTCCCAATAATAATAATAATAATAAGCTGTCTTTTATTCCAAGTTGCTTTAATTTGTAGGTTCGATGCTGATGTACTTCCCCTCTCTTAGCTAATCCAATTGAATTCTTTTTTTTCTCCTTTTCATAACACTGATTTTATGTAGCCAACAAGTTTTTTTTTCAGATTTATTTATTCTCTTCACTAAATCTGCTGCTAAAGTATAGGGTTTTCTCACTGTTATTGTGGTTACTCGTTAGTGTTCTTGCAATGTGGTAAAACAGGTTTTCACTTAACTGCAGTCTTTGTGTTAAACAGTCAAACATGAACAGTGCATCTGAGAAATTACAGGTTTAGTTTTTTCAGTCTAAGCAGTCACATCACAGTATTAATGGGCTATAGAACCATTGATTACAACTGGCTCGAGGGGATTGACATCACACACTTCTTGTCTGTAGTGTGACTTACAGTTACTAACATTCATAAGTATGGCAGAAGTGTGCAAAGAATGTTTTTGTCTTTTGTTGTGACCCTTACCATAGCAAGGGTGCTTATGTCCTTGTCACTGAGTAATTGCTAGCAGTTATTTAACTAAGAGAAAAGCTTCCTCCATATTTCATCAAGACTAAATTGATAGAAGCGTTGACTGAACAAAACAAACCTTTTGAAGTTTCAGATCAACAAAATTTAAAAATAGGGGACTTCCAAGATGGCTGCACATTGGCAGAACTGTAGTCAACTTATTAATCAATGTGAAAACTGCAGTTGTGAGAAAAAAAAGCCACAAACTATCAAACTGGATACAGTTGACTTATTGGCTTGTAATTATAGTGCCTGGATGCCAGCAGAGAATATATTTGTAGAAATGAACAGAAAATCAGTCTGAAAAAAAAAAGAGAAAACTCTTAACTGCGAGGAATCCTGCGGCTGTACAGGAAGAAGCTATTCAGGTTTGGTACAGGAGGAGTATTTAATTAATTCAGATGTGAACATAAATCAAATGCAGTTAGAGGTATTTAAAATAAGTAAAATACTGATGGAATTTAAACAGTCAAATAAAAAAATGGGAGACGTTTTTAATTAGTTATTCTGGTGAGTTGGTAAAATTACAAAAATAAGAGGATGAAATGAAGAAAAGGCTGGTTGAGCATGCGGCTTCTTAAAAAGAACTGTTTGAAGAAATAGTGTTAGAATATGGAACACACAGAAAAGACTTGATATTTTCTTCTGGACAAGAGATCTGGAAGGAACAGACTGCATTAACGTTGTGAAAGTAAAATTAAGCAAACTGATCTGGTGTTCTACAACAGGATTTGTTAAATCAGGACTGGTGTTCTGCAACATGATTTGTTAATTGAAGGGACATATGTCATCCATATGCTCCAAACATGGCCATCAGAAAGCAGCTAAGACCTATATTAATAAGGATGCTGTCATACTATCAGATCAGAAAAGTACCGAAATTGGGGACAGCAGAGTGTTTGTGGAAAATGATTATTTACTGTAGAACAGGCAGAAGAGAAGGATGTTTATTCTAACAGTCGGAATGTTGAGAGGCAGATGTGAGATTCATGCTGTTGTATCCTGTCAGCAGAATATTTTTTCCTGAAAGATCAAAGACATTTTGGATGCATAACAGGCTAAGGTTGGAATAAAAATTGTTAGCCTACAAAGAGCGAGTCAGGAAGCAGACTGGGACTCTGCTTGTTATATTCGTCCAGCAGTTGCGAAGCCCATAACAATACTTTGCCAGTGAAATCTTTTCTGTTGTTGCAAAAGAAAATGCTTGAGTCACAGAAAAAAAAAAGCACATGATTGACTAAAAGAGTCAGGAGTACTTTTGATATGAACCAAAGACTGATGTTGGGATATGAAACTGACAAAGAAAAAAAAACAGTAATAATGTTAAATTAATGAATAAATGGGAGACTGTAAAATATTAATCCCATTATATATAGGATTAGTCGTGAAATGTGGCTTCATAGGATGATTGAATTTTTTTGATGATGTTAAACTGGTGAGTGGAACTGTAAAGCATATTCCCCACTTTGTCAGTAATGTGTAGAAGGACAGAGAATGGACTGAAGAAGTTAAAAAATTAAACCGTTTTTGTTCATTTCCTGACATAAATTTCATGTATTATAAAGCAGTTTTTGTGTATGTTGCAGTTAGGGTTATTTGTAAATGCAACCAAAATCAACACCACACAAGATGCTGAAAATAAGTTTAGCATGTTAATTTCTTTATACATCAGGACTTATTAGATGTTCATCATGTTACCCTGCTGCAGTCATCACACTTCGGCCCGAATTCCAAAGTCTTGGTCCAGCATCGGTTGCTGTCGCTTCTTCCCTGACGTCAGTGCGCCAGGAGTATATAAGAGGCATCCGATGCCATTTTCTTCAGTCTTTCTTGCCGCGCGGTGCCCAAAGCAGAAGCAGTTCGCAAGTGCCAGTCGGCCGACACCTGAGATTTTCGATTTGAATTTCAGTCCGAAGTCTTCAATAAAGCTAAGTACCCCGTTGGGGAACATTTTCTTGCCTCAGTCCGATGTCAGAAAAAGTTAACAATTGCATTTCTTGTGGGAAGCAAATACCTCATAAGGACTTCCATTCCTAATGTATTCCTTGCCTAGGCCCAGACCACGACATCACAGGTTGTCGGTTTTGTGCTAGGTTTAATAAATGAACTATCAAACGCCGTTTTGATTTCGCACGGCATTACTTTGGTAGGAAATTTAATTATATCATGCCGTCGGAGCAGCCGACGACTGCCATACATAAAAAACGCAAGGATAATGACAGGCAGCCTAGGAACAAGCCAGACTCCGAGGCCTCAGCTGGGCCTGTCGCCGGTTCTCCGGTTTTCAGTGAGGCACCTACGCAGCTCCTGACGACCGCAGAACTGGAACCCCAGACAGCTACGAATTCCCAAGCGGAGCCTACTAGGCCAATGCAGCCATCTTCCGACACCGGAGCAGAAGTAGACACCGGTGCAGTGGAAACACATTTGGTTGCAGAAGGTGTCTTCAGACCGATTACACTCGCCATTAAATCTTATGCTAAGCTTAAAACGCCTTTAAAACCTAAGAAAACTGCATCAGTCTACAGTTCAAGGCCCCATGCCTAAGAAACAGATGCTTAAGATGGCTGAAGATTTGATTACCCTTATCAGGGGTTCCCATCCCCCTCCTGATAAAAGACCAAGACAAGAGGAGGATTATGCATCCTCTGACCAAGTTTCACTCTCCTCAGATTCTTCTGAGGAACAGGATTACACTTTTCCACCTTATGAAGACTCTGATGCTGAAGACTGTATTCCCTCAGCATCTCCCCCTGAAGACTACTCCTTTGGGGAAACTTTACATACCATGAGGGAACATTTCCACTGGGAAGGCCAGGATTACTCAGATTCTAAGAAAAGGCTCCGAGAGTTCCTTTTACTACCCCAGTACAGACCTCTTGCTATCCCTCCTGTTTTAGATATTGTGGATGATGTTTACTTGGAGTCTAGTTTAAATCCAGACTCTCTACCTCCTGCTCCAGCCAAACCAGACAGATACTACAGAGTACCTGACTCACACAAATTCCTTTATAAAAGCCCTGTAGCTGACCCAGAAACAATTTCCCAGGATCCTAGGGGAGCTAAAGCTTCTATGGCTAAAAATCCTGTGCCCTCTGAAAAGGATTCCAGAGCCCTAGATAGATGGGGAAAGAAAATATACACCTCCACAACTCTGGCTATGAGAGCATTAAATTGCCAGTTTCACATGTTGAAATATCAGCAATTCCTAATGTCTTAGTTAAAACAAAAAATGAGCACACATTCAGAACAGTCTGAATTCAAGGAAATGCAGGATCTGTTGCATGCAGCTGAACAGGTGGGCAAACATACTTTACAATGCGGATTTGATTCATTGGAAGCTTCCTGTAGAGCAGCTGTTACTGGCTCTGTCATACGTAGACATGCTTGGTTAAAAGAACAAACCCTTCCTGACCATGTTAAAGCAAAATTATTGGATGCACCTTTACAGCAGGATGTATTATTTGGTGTCAAAGCAGAAGTAGTTTTAATGAAAATGGAGGATAAGGCAAAGTCTATGCAAACGGTCAAGGTTTTTTTGCAGGTACAACCCCCTCGTTTCAGCAGAAATTGGCCAACAAAAAAATGGTCCTTTCCAGCTTCTGACAGATCACAGAGGGGCAAATACAGATGCCCAAGGGGCAGAGGTCAGTCACAGGGCCCTTACAAACCTCGCCAATGGGGTACTGCTACCCAGAAAGAAGAAGACAGGCCCCAAGCTAGCAGAAGACAAACACAATGACTCTATCCTCAAACTACCAAGCAAATCTCTCCTGACAACTCCCTTGGGAGGAAAACTAACAATTTTTTGCAGACAACTGGCACATTCATCACAAAAGACAAATGGGTTCTAAATATTGTTTCTCAAGGATACAGATTCCACTTTCATACCTTACTAAGGATCAAAGGAATGCCAAACCTGCCACCAAATCAATGGGCAGAGGCACAAAAACAAATTACAGCTCTCATGGATATGAGAGCCATTCAACAGGTACCTACACAGGAGCAAGGACAAGGATTTTACTCAAGACTCTTCCTAGTCCCAAGAAAGGACAAAGCATGGAGACCCATTCTGGATCTTTCAATTTTGAACACCTATCTGCAAGTACCAAAATTCAAGATGCTAACACTACAACAGCTTCTTCCCATGCTGGGCAAGAATGCTTGGCTAGTCACTTTGGACCTCAAGGAGGCATACCTGCATGTCCCTATCAGACATAATTGCAAAAGATACCTCCGCTTCATTGCAGGTTCAACGCATTATCAATTCTCTGCACTGCCCTTTGTCTTATCTACTGCGCCCAGGGTCTTCACAAAATGCCTGGCCCCAGTAATTGCATACTGCAGACAAAGAGGAATTCAAATATACCCATACCCAGACGACTGCCTTATTCAAGCAGAAAGCAAGGACATTCTTTTAAAGCATCTGGCATTTGTCAAACACCTTCTAAGTTGCCTAGGGTGCACAGTAAACGAAAAAAAAATCAAAACTAGTGCCCTCACAAAACATAATATTCCTGGGTGCCAGCTTGAATACAACGGCCCAGATGGCTTATCTCACACCAGACAAGCAACGACAGCTGATTCAATATTTCAAAATAATGGCAACAAAGACCCAACTCCCTACAAGAAAAATTCTGCAGGCCTTGGGATTCATGGCATGTTGCATACTAGTAATACCATTTGCAAAACTGCATATGAGGAAATTACAATGGTACCTGAAAAGTGTATGGACTCAGCACAGCCACAGCTTGGAAACGATACCACTCATTCCCTGCCTTCAACAGGAGTTTCTATGGTGGGCACAGGCATGTCACCTCAACAAGGGTCAGCCTTTCACCTTACCCACAGCCAGGCAAACTATGACAACAGATGCATCGGACTATGCCTGGGGAGCACACATGGCAGGGCAGTGCATTCAGGGCAAATGGACTACAGATCAGAGGTATCTGCATATCAACCAAAAAGAAATGCTAGTAGTACAGAATGCCCTAACAGCTTTCAAAGACCTTCTACACCCAGGACAGCTAATGATAAAGACGGACAATACCTCAGTAATGTGGTACATAAGCAAGGGGGCACACATTCCTACCCTCTATGCAGGCAAGCAATGACCTTGTGGAACACTGCACTGTCTTCAGGTTCAATTACAAGCACAATTCCTGCCAGGAAAGAAAAACACATTGGCAGACGACCTAAGCAGAAACATCATGGATCCACACGAATGGAAACTAGATCCACAAGTATTTGCAATGATAGCTCAAAAATGGGGACGCCCAGACATAGATCTGTTTGCAAGCCCCCACAACCACCAACTTCAAAAATTTTGCACAAGGACCTTCCATCCACTAGCTTGGAAAGTGGACGCCCTCTCATTCAGTTGGAAAACATTAACGGTGTATGCCTTCCCTCCACTGCCTCTTCTAGCAAAGGTACTGCTGAAAGTCAGATTAGAGAGGCCACAAATGATACTTGTTGCACCAGACTGGTCACACCAGCACTGGTATCCAATTTTAAGGAACATGGCCCACGGCCCACCATGGATTTTGCCACAAATTCCTCACCTGCTCACCCAGCGAGACAATCAGATTCTACACAGCCAGCTCAAGACTTTAAACCTGGCTGCATGGCAAATTACCTAAACAACCAGCCAACACCCTTATCCAAAGCTGTTATTGATGTCATTCTGGAGGCCAGGAGGCCCAGCACCAGGAAAACCTATTCAGACAAATGGAAAAGATTTTGCGCCTGGAACCAGGCTAAAGGACAAAATTCCCTTGATCCAAACATCCCTCAGATTCTACAATATTTAACTGAGATGTTACACAAAGGACTTTCCTTTTCATCTATTAAGATCCACGCCTCAGCAATTTCAGCTCATTACAGCACGGAACCTCCTTTATTCTCACATCCACTCCTAAGACAGTACCTCAGAGGGGCTAAGAACTTAAGACCGCCAAGGAGAGCTCTAGCACCTACTTGGGAACTCAGCTTTGTTCTGGAAAAGCTTACACTGCCGCCCTTCGAACCAGCTTTTTCAGCTGATTTAAAATTTCTTTCATGGAAAACTGCCCTACTACTAGCAATAACCTCAGCTAGAAGAGTCTCAGAGCTACAGACACTAATGGCAGTGGAACCTTTCCTCATTTTTCATCAAGACAGAGTCTCTCTACGAATTAACCCTTCCTTTATGCCAAAGGTGGTATCCAGTGTGGCCCTAAACCAAACCATTCACTTGCCCACCTTCTTCCCAAATCCCCAGAACAAAGGAGAAAGACTCCTGCACTCTTTGGACATTCACAGGCAATTACGTTACTACTTGGATAAAACTAAGGCTTTCAGGAAAAACTGACCAGCTCTTTGTAGCCTATGCTACAGGATCACAAGGAAAAGCTATGTCAAAACAGACCATTTCTAAATGGACAGGGCATTGCATACGTTTCTGCTACACACATCATGGGAAACCAGTACCTGCTAACATTAAGTCCCACTCCACCAGGGCTACAGCTACATCAGCAGCCTTTCTCAGGGGAGTACCAACCAAGGATATTCTGGAAGCTGCAACTTGGAGTTCAGTGCACACCTTCACCAAACACTATCACTTACCTCTATACTGTAAGACTAGAGCTGGTTTTGCCACTGCAGTTTTGCTTTTGCAGGGCCTACTTGCTTCTTCTAACCCTGTTTGACTCCACCTCCCATCCTTAGCTTTGGGATTCAACCCAAGTGTGATGACTGCAGCAGGGTAACACGATGAACATAGTACAGTTTTGTACCCACCATAAATGTAGATGTTCGAGTGTTCACCCTGCTGCAGCCCAGGTTACCCTCCCTCCATCCCCTCTGAACTAGCTGAACTTATCTCTACCACTCTATTCTATATTACCTCTGTGGTGTATTTGCTTGTGCCTAAGGGTTTTGTTTTATTTTTATATAGCTCTATATATATATATATATATATATATTTTTTTTTTTTTTTTTTTTTTTGCCTACCTATTGGGGGAACCTGACATCTGGGGCAAGAAAAACTGAAGAAAATGGCGTTGGATGCCTCTTGTATACCCCTGGCGCACTGACGTCAGGGAAGAAGCGACAGCAACCAACGCCAGACCAAGACTTTGGAATTCGGGCCGACTGCGGGACCGCCTGATGGCAGGATAACCCAAGTGTGATGACTGCAGCAGGGTGAACACTCGAACATCTACATTTATGGTAGGTACAAAACTGTACTTTCTGAAGAAGTCTTGCTGTATAAAGAGATGAAAGTGCTAAATTTATTTCCACCATTTTGTGTGGTGATGTTTTTTTTTGTTGTTTTGGATATTGCACCTTTCCCATGACTGCAGTTACTTTATTTTTTAAAATATGTTGTGTGGGGGAATTTTATGAGTAATTGATGAATATGGTAAATATATTAGAACAAGAAAGCATTTTTAAAGTTATAATGTAGCTAGGCCTTTCACTGTAACAAGATTGGAAGGGAGCAAGTTAAAATTAATATAATGTTGTGATCTTGGGCTGCAAAAATGTATTGATCACATTACATGTAGAAATAAGATAATCTCCCCTGTTTTATAAGGGTTGATCTAGATTAATGTCTTTGGTTTAATCTTTTGATATTTTTAAGCAAATAGGTTTGAAAAATAAGACAATATGGTGAAAGGCATGGAAATTGTATTTTTTCTTATATTTGCAGTCATTAGCTATTTTTTTTCCATCGCAGATGATCTGAGTGGGAGAAAAGTATTCATGTGCAAGCATTTATCCACAAGGAGTATAAACAGTGTTTTCTGAGTAAAATTCACAAGGGTTCATTTATGCATTTGCAAAGTTGTTAGCTTGTTTTCTTTTTACTATTCACTTTTCATAGGATCATAGGAGGTTACTAGGCTATTGGCCTTGAGGCCCTTATAAGCCTAACCAAGAGTTTAGCCCATGTCTAGTCAAATCAGCACCCATTGCCCCTGTCCAGCTTTTACTTAAAGATGAACTGCCCACAGGTGCAGACAGTTTATTATAACCTCTCTGAACACACTAAGCAGAGAGAAATTTGAGAAGTACAGTATAATTAAACTTTCTAAGTAAATTGTCAAGCAAATCGGTGAACAGTAAATGAAGCTATAAACTGTAAAAGTAAATAATATGTATAGTGGTTGCATCCCTAGCAGCTTTAATACTTTAATCCATTTAATATAACAGTGGACTGTTTTGTTTATTTATTTAAAGATAGCCAGTATATTTTTTCTTGGGGGGGGGGGGGATTAATGTTTATTGAAAGCATACACATTAGTTTTCCCATATGGTATTGGAAGAGAAATAAGGGAACATAGCAGTCAGTGTAACTGGAAACACAGGCTGTCATGTGCAGTTTAACATGGGTAACTTTAATTTTAGAATGGGTATTACATGTGGGTACAGCCATCGATCTGAAGCAAGTAATCCTATCTGGATTAGTAAAGTTCATTTTTTGAAAATGTACATCGTTTTGTATGGTTGTTCTAAATTAAAACAGGACTGGGGGGGCCTGAAAATCTGTTTATTTTATTTGTATAACTGTTTTAATTGAAGCAAAAAGTCTTGAAACTGTGACAGTTTCAAATGGAGATGAGAAGAAGCAATTGCATAAGAGACCAGCCTGCCAGACAGTATGTGCATGTAAGCTTAAAGTTGAAATACACATTCAAAAGAACTGTCATTTATAATAGGTGGGAATAGATTTCTGTCATAATGGCTAATGTATTCATATTATCATAGAATGTAAATAGCTGTAACAAAAAATCACAGAATATTGAATTATATTTATAAATGTATGGTGCAGATAGCAAAGTTGCAGGGGACACATTTGGATAGAAATGAGCAAGAGAATTTGACAAAGGAATTCAGGATGTACATTAAGCAGAATGTCATGGACAGAAGAAATGGAGAGTAATAATACTGACTGCTAAAGGGGCTTCAGTATAGATAGAATAGGGAAAATGGACAATAATGGTTGATTTGTGGTAATAAAGGATTATTGGCAGGAAAAGCTTGCACTGACATATATTTGTATTCAACCTAAAATTGCTGTTATGGAATGTAAGATCATTTTGGGAGAAATAGCTTTCAGCAGGGAATATTAGTTGTAGGTAGGGACTGGAACTTGATTGACAGTAGTATAGCTGTGTCTTGGGAACCTAGAAGGGAGAACATAACAAAATAGGGTAGGTGTCTGAAGAATGTTTGGTATGGAAGATGTGAATTCAGTACTACTGTGACAGAATTTACCTATTGTATCCCAAGGTACGAAAAGATGGCTAGACTTGATAGAAATTATATTCCACATGAGTGTCTGTATTTAATTGAAAGCTTTGACACACCTCCAATAACTATTTCTAATATACACTGATAAAAAGTAAGGTAAAGATACATGTAATGACGTGAAAATGAGATACTGGCACTTTCCTACTGACCTGTTAAAAGAGAGGATTTTAAGGAATGGGTAGTTGAAAATGATTCAGTAATTATTAGGGAAGATAGAAGTTTCTTCAGAAGGGATTGCTAGTGAGTGGGACAGAATAAAATGGAGTTAAAGACAGGATAGAAATAAGGGAGAAGTAGACATGCGAAAGAAGTAATATGAATTATTTACAGGGGATCATGGTAAGAAAGTAATATGAATTATTTAGAGAGGCTGGCAAAAATTAAAGCATTGTAGAATAAGGAACTCTCACAGAGCAAGAAGTTGTGGAGCAACTATACAGTGCTAAAGGGAAAATAAGAGAGTGTTTAAATAATATGCATGAATTTAGGATGGTTGCTGTTGAGCAACTGTCTTTTGATTACATCTCCTGAGGACAAAATATTTTAGGTTTTAGCACAGTGACTATGATTCCAAAAGACTTGCTGTCAGTATAAATGACCACTAGCACAGAGAGCAGGTGATTTGGAATTTGGTCATTGTAGTAATATGTAGGCCTTGCACTGAATTAAGTCACTTATACTGAGAGCAAGTCTTTTGGAATCAGGTCAGGCTTACATTAAGAGCAACCATTTTGGAATCTGGCCCACTGACTTGAGCAATAGAAAATAGGGCAGGTTGTCACCAAACCTTGGAAGTCTGTGACTAGAAAAATAATTAGAGATCCTGTAGAGATATCGGAGATGTTTTGGAAATTTGTATAAAGTAAAGCAATGTGGAAGCCATGTAAAGGCACAAATGGAAATATTTGTAGAAGGTGTAATAATATCAAGGTTAAAGGAAGATAAGGCATAAATGTTAATGGCCAAGATAAGAAGAGATGGGATAAAAATGGTGACATATAGTCAGACTGTAGGGAAGTTGCCAGGAGCAGGACGTATTCCTACGGAAGTTTTGAAGTTGAGAGATAAAAAAGTAATAAAAATCTTGAAGGTTTTGTATTTTAAAAGGAGGGAAGTGTACCAGCATCTTGGAAAAAAATTGGGATGGCTGTATTTACTAATGAGGGTAAATACCCTTCAGACCTAGTGCTGCCAGAATTCATAGATATGGATCAGTGTAGTTTTGTGGAAGGGAGACAGAATTTGACAATGTTAATAATACAGTGCTGATCCAATGGGAAGCAAAATGTAAGAAAATGCCATTGTTGTGGTGGATCTTAACGCAGAGAGGGCATTCAATAGAATCAGCAAGGAGTTTGAGTAGGGCAGTGGTAGCATATACATATGTCATTGTATTCTGCTGTTGCAGTATTCTTTACATGAGTGAGCTTGCCTGCCAGGTGACCCGACAACGACTAGTTTACAATGTCTTTGGTACCTAGAGTGCGTGGTATGCTGCACGTAGTCTGCTATCAGACGTAGGCTATAAAAGTTATGTACACATGCAACATCCTCAGAACTTTTTTGCCGCCAGACAGAATGCGCTTCCCATGCATACGGTTTGACCACCAAAGAAACTTCTGCTCAGATAAGCGTCCCATTGTGGAATTCTTTTCTTACTTTTGAAAGAGTTTTAATTTTAATGTCATCCAAGAAGGGCAAATGTGAATATGGACAACAGATTCCACATAAAGATGGTCATCAACAGTGCCTGTTTTGTTCTGGGCTTTCCCAGTACCATAAGGCCTACCCTATCTGCCAGTCATTTGTACCGAAACCCTACGAAATAGGCTTAACTCACTTCCCATATATCTGGAAAACCAGCATCTCAAGCTCATTGCACAAAGGATGGAGGGTCCCTTGACCTCAGAAACCGAGTTGGTAGCAAAGAAAAAGGCCAAGAAACCTAGGCTGGAAGCCTCGGCTGCACCTCCATGGCCGGACGGCTCTCTTGAGACAACTACCAGTCCAGAGATTCACTCTAGACTGCCATCTGAACCCGTAACAGAGGTCACCGTGGAAGATGATAATAGCACGTCCTCGGAGGTACCACAAGCGTCTGCTCCAGATCTCCAAGGGAACCACGACTCATTGTTTGTGAAGGGCCACGAGGGATTCCATCCATTCTTGTTCATGAGGAAGTGGCTACAGACATTATGGAATGCAGGCCTACATCTGGTCCACCTTCTCTCCATAGAATGGATAAGCCCAGCAAAAAGAAACAGAAAACTAAACATGTTTCTCCTTCTTCCAATCCACAAAAGGGTTGGCAGGCCTTTTCCCAAAGCATCTTCAATGCCCTTAAGTCTCTAAGACCCCCTCCAGGAGTTGCTATCCCTACTTCCCCAAGACCTGCTCCTTTCCAGAAGAGGGACAGGGAAGAATCTTCATCTGAGGAGGATCTGTTTTCTGATGAGGAGTCCGTAGCCTACTCTACCCATATTCCCTCTCCACTTGACTATGCTTCCCCTGAGGAAGATTCTAATGGGACGGACTCCCTTGTAGAAGAGATTTCCTTCAGAGTCACTCTGACTAGAATGCAGGAGCATTTCAAATGGGAAACCACTGGTTAAGATGGATGTTCAAAAACGTTATGATCTATTGCATGTGGACACCCCTAATCCCTCTGTGTTATTCCCCCCTTATCCTTCCGGCCTTCTTGGATGCCTTTGCATCCTCTAGCAAGGCCCCTGACACTCTACCACCTGCACCCAAAAACCCGACAGGTTTTATAAGGTGCCTGCAGATTGTAAGTATTTATTCAGAGCACCAGCAGCTGATCCATTAGTCATCTTGGTGTCTTCTGACAAACCTTCTAGACTTCTCTCCTCTTCCTTGCTTTCTTCAGACAAGGACAGCAGGCATTTGGAAAGACTCAATAAGAAAGTTTATACGTCTGCCACTCTTGTATTTAGAGCTATACCAGACCCAAATGCCTAAATATTCATTGGAACTCCTATCTCAGCTGTCTAAAGTAGTTTCTGAATTCTTTATTCATTTATTTATTTCCAATTTGATTACCGGGGAAGTCCACTGGGCCGAAATGACGCATTTTCAGTGGAGGCTCGGGGAGAAAAGCTCCAAGATGCATAATACAGTTAATGTACAAGTGATACACAAGTATAAATGATAAAATATACAAAATAAGTTACAAATTAACACATTTAGTGTCATGCTATTTAACAGAGTTCATTGAGAATGAAGTTGAGGGTTATACAATTTCATTTGAGGAGCACTGTAATGTATGGAGTTTGACAACAATGCATGTATGAACATGAGTAAAAGACTAAGACAGAATAAAGAAATAGTGAATACACTCTACTTACGCACATTTAAATAGGGATGCTGTTTACAGTATTTACAAAGTTGAGTCAGAGTAGCTATAGGAGTTGTTGAGAGCATAGAGAGCCCAGGAAATAGAGAACACACTGGGAGCAGAAAGCTTAGCTTGGATTAGGTAGGGTTAAAGTAGGCACATTTCTGTTCATTACTTGAATCTAAGAACAAAAACCTAGCTTACATCCCTGCTAGCTACCACCTCTCAGGTGACCAGGCATTCTATCAAATGTAGCTATGATGCAGTAGAGGCTTCTGCTAGGGCAGCTGCATCTGGGTCTGTCCTAAGGAGGAGGTTCAAGGCTCAGGCTACAGCCCTTGCCTGAGGATATCAAATCCAAATTGATGGATGCTCCCCTGGACACTGAAGCCTTGTTTGGAGCTGCAGCTGTATAATGTTTTAAGATCTTGCAAGACAAGGGTAAGGAGGTGAAATACCTTAAACACCTCCTGGTTTCTGTGGTCCCTAAATTCCAGAGAAACTATCCCTCTAAACAAGCCTTTTTCAGGAAGCAGTCTAGACCTGCTTAACCAAAACGCAAGAGAACAGGAAAGAGGCAACAATCCTTTTGTACTCCACAATAAACCCCAACTCTAAAGCAGCCCTTTCCTGATAGATCAGGGTCCATCTGACTACCTAGACCTAACCCCCCCCCCTTCCTCTGCCATTGCCTATCCCTTTCAAGTCCAGAAACCATTACCAAACACTCATGGGTACTGTCCGTAGTAAAAAAAAAAATGGATATTTCATGGTGTGGGAGTCTCAACCACTGTTCAGGGCATCCCCAACTACCCAACATTTACCTCTATTGCCTCCAGTGATTCAGTAGCTCCTGGACCAAGGCACCATCCAACATGTACCCATTCATCAGAGAAATGGGATTCTACTCAAGGCTATTCCTGGTCCGAAGGAAGGACCCTGGAGACGCATGTTAGACAGCTCCTTCTTAAACACCTACCCAAAGGTACCCTACTTCAGGATGCTCACCTTACAAACATTGTTTCCACTGATCCTACCTCAAGCTTTTATGGCCTCCATAGACATAAAATATGTCCATCTTCATATTTGTATCCACCTAAGATACAGGAAGTATATCAGATTCTCTGTAGTCTCTCGACACTTTCAGTTTTATGCCTTGCCCTTTGGTCTTTCTACTGCCCCAAGGGTTTTCACTAAATGCCTAGCACCAGTGGTTGGCATTCTGCAGACTGCAGGACATCCAAATCTTCCCGTATCTGCACGACCTTGTGCTCCAAGCAAACAGTCCTGATTTGCTACAGCGAGACCTCAGCTGTACAATCAACACCCTTCTTTCATTGGGTTTCACCATAAATTACAAGAAATCAGCCCTCACACCTACCCAGGATCAGATTTCTTGGGATGCAGGACACAGTCCAACCTCATGAAGGTTTCTCTCCCCTTGCAGAAGACCCATGAACTCTTTGTTCTTTCAAAGTCTCATTCCACAGTCCCATATTTCAGCCAGGACCTATTTCAGGACCCTGGGCTGTATGGCTTCCACCATTCCCTTGCTCCCTGTGGTAAAGATGCACATGAGGAAATGGCAGTGGTACCTAAAGTCAGTGTATACTCAGCATGCCCACCTGCTGGAGTCCCAAATCCCTCTTCTTCCCTACCTGAAGAGAGAAGTAATTTGGTTGGTCTAACAGCTCTCATCCAATACAGGACTCTGCCACCAGTACAGGAAATGTACACAGATGCTTCAGACTCTGCTCATGAGCAGCCTTAGGTGCCATGAAAGCTCAAGGCACATGGTCACCTTTGCAAACAAAACAGCACATCAACATAAAAGAAATGAGAGCACTACTTCTGGCACTCCAGGCTTTTCAGCCTCTTCTCATCCCAGGGCACCTTGGCCCTCAGAGAGAATTAACATACAACATGGCAGTGCTCTGGAACAGTATATTAACAAACAGGGGGGACCCATTCATACCTACTGTGCAGACTAGCTTTTCAGGTATGGGAACTAGTGGTCAAGTTGCAGATACCACTTCAGGCAGTATACATTCCTTCCAACCTGAATGTTTTGCAGATACTCTCAGCAGGTCCAAAACACAACCTCACAAATACATACCTTAGGAATGCATGCTTCACAGTGACATGTTTCTGGACATTGTCCGCCAATGGGGTATTCCACAAGTGGATCTCTGCCTCCCCCATGAACAGACAACTTCCTCTATTTTGTTCCAGAAACCCATACCCTCTGGCTTGGAAGGTGGATGCCCTAAGCTTGGAAGGTGGATGCCCTAAGTTTCTCTTGGAGAGATGTTCCTATATGTATTCCCGGGACATAGCAAAATCTTGTTGGTGATTCCTTTCGCCAAGACAGCATTGGTTACCCTTACTCCTGCATTTAGCCAAGGGCAGTCATCACAAGTTACCACACAGAGTGGACCTATTCCCACAACACAAGGGCACCCTCATTCAGCCCCACTTGTCAACCCTACAAATGACACTGTGGGTGATAGGGCCTTGATTCCTTTTAGACACCTTTTCTCAGAGGACATGCTAAGGGTATTGCAGGAGGCCAGGAAGTCCAACACAAGGAAATCTTATTTATCCAAATGGAAAAGATTTTCAATCTGGTGTCACACATGTAAAATGGGCCCACTAACAGTTGATGTCCCCACAGTTCTATAATACCTGTGTGAGTTGCTGGAGGCTGAACTAACTTATTCCTCAGTGAAAGTACATTTGTAAGCCATCTCTGTCTGTCTGCTTTTCTCACTCCCTTTGGCCTCTAGGTTTGATGCCAAACAATTTCTGAAAGGCGTCCTACACAAAGACCTCCCAGGAGACCAGTAGCGCCTCCCTGGGATCTTATTTTTGTTTTGGAAAAGCTGACTCTGGCCCTCTTTGAATCAGCAGCTTCTGCTTCTTTAAAATTCTGCTTCTGGAAAACTGTCTTGCTTCTGGCAATCACCTCGGCCAGAAGGGTTTCAGAATTACAAGTCCTTATGGCATTCCCCTCCTTTTCTAGTCTTCTATAAGCACAGGGTTTCCCTCCTCATCAACCCTCTTTTGTGGCTAAGGTGGTCAGTGAGCTATCAGTAAACCAAGCAGTCCACCTTCCCACCTTATTCCCTTCCCCAAACCTCAGCAGAGAGAGTCCTGCATAATTTTTTGAAAGAGTCACTAAGGCCATTGATGAGGGTAAGGCAGTTCACACAGCCTACCTTGACCTTGCAAAAGCCTTCAACACAATACCCCACTCGGGCATCATAGACAAACTCACCAGTTTAAATGTAAACCCATATGTCACAAGATGGGTTGCAAACTGGCTCAAGGACAGAACCCACAGGGTCAGAGTTGCTGGAGCCATGTCAGACTCTAAGCCAGTCACAGGCGGTGTCCCACAGGGCTCAGTCCTGGGACCCCTCTTGTTCGGCATTTATGTTTCCGAGGTGCAGGCAAACATAGGAGGATTGTGGCTGACAAAGTTCGCAGATGACTGCAAACTGGGCACCATAATCGATACTCCAGCGGACACAAGCATCCTTCAGAGAGGCCTCATAGAAATGGATAATTGGTGCCAGAGCCATGGCCTTAAGTTGAGCCAAAAATGTATAGTCATACCCTTTGGGAAAAATAAGGTACCCACAAATTACCACATAGGTGGTAATCCATTAAGTACAGAAGAGGTAATCAGGGACCTAGGGACCCAAGTTGACAGCAACCTCTCATTTGACACTCACATTGCCAAAGTGGTTAGGAAGACCTTCTATATTGCCCACCTTATCATGAAGGGATTCACATCTAGATCAAGAGAGGTCATTGTGCCCCTGTACTCTTCTCTTATCAGGCCAGTGATTGAGTACAATGCCCCATTTGGGATGTATCTTACCTGACACCTGCAGCAGTTGGAAAGTCCCCAAAAGTTCCTCACCAAGAGGATAAAGGGTCTCAAACATATGTCATATGCTGCCCGGCTGAAGAAACTCCAGCTCTATTCAGTCGCATACCACCTACTCAGAGGTGATCTGTGCCTGATGTACAAGGCCATGTCCAATCCAGAATTAATGGACATGCTCCACCTCAGAAAATCCAAATCCATCAGAGCCATGAGAGCAAGAGACGTGAACCTCAACACAGAGATAAATAGGATGTGCTGGAGGGACAGATTCATAACCCTGAGGCTCCCTACACTCTGGAACAGAATCCCAGTCCATGTTAGGCAGAGCCCCTCACTAACTCTATTCAAGAGAAATCTTGACGAGTGGATGGGAGATCGTAGATTTACCCCGGGGGTCATCTCTGTGTCACTACTAGACAGAGGCACAGTAAACTAAACCCTAAATGGGCTTAGTATTCTCATCCTAAGGGGTGGTGAAAGCCACACACACTCTGGCTAGGCTTATAAATGTCCTAGGGCAGATAGCCTAGTACGAACCTATGAACCTATGAACCTATAAGACCCCCTCCAGGAGTTGCTATCCCTACTTCCCCAAGGCTTGCTCATTCCCAAAAGAGGGGCAGGGAAGAATCTTCATCTGAGGAGGATCTCTCTTCTGATGAGGAGTCCCTAGCCTACTCTACCCAAATTCCCTCTCCACTTGACTATGCTTCCCCTGAGGAAGATTATAATGGGACTGACTCCCTTGTAGAAGAGATTTCCTTCAGAGTCCCTCTGACTAGAATGCAGGAGCATTTCAAATGGGAAACCACTGGTTATGACGGATGTTCAAAAATGTTGTTATGATCTATTGCACGTGGACATCCCTAATCCCTCTGTTATTCTCCCCTTATCCTTCCGGCTTTCTTGGATGCCTTTGCATCCTCTAGCAAGGCCCCTGACACTCTACCACCTGCACCCAAAAACCCAACAGGTTTTATAAGGTGCCTGCAGATTGTAAGCATTTATTCAGAGCACCAACAGCTGATCCATTAGTCATCTCGGTGTCTTCTGACAAACATTCTAGACTTCTCTCCTCTTCCTTGCTTCCTTCAGACAAGGACAGCAGGCATTTGGAAAGACTAGATAAAAAAGTTTATACATCTGCCACTCTTGTATTTAGAGCCATAAACTACCAGACCCAAATGACTAAATATTCATTGGAACTCCTATCACAGCTGTCTAAAGTAATTTCTGAATTATTTATTTATTTATTTCCAGTTTGATTACCTGGGAAGTCCACTGGGCCGAAATGACCCATTTTCAGTGGAGGCCCGGGGAGAAAAGTTCCAAGATGCATAATACAGTTAATATACAAATGAAACATAAGTATAAAAGATAAAATATACAAGATAAGTTACAAATTAACACATATGGTGTCATGCTATTTAACAGAGTTCATTGAGAATGAAGTTGAGGGTTATACAATTTTATTTGAGGAACACTCTAATGTATGGAGCTTGACAACAATGTATGTATGAACATGATTAAAAAGAGACGACAGAATAAAGAAGTAGTAATACACTCTACTTACACACATTTAAAAGGGATGCTATTTACAATATTTACAAGGTTGAGTTGAGTCAGAGTAGCTATAGGAGCTGTTGAGAGCATAGACAGCCCAGGAAATAGAGAGAGAACACACTGGGAGCAGAAAGACTAGCTTGGATTAGGTAGGGTGAAGGCAGGTACATTTCCGTTCATTACCTGAATCTAAGAACAAAAAACCTAGCTTACATCCCTGCTAGCTACCACCTCTCAGGTGACCAGGCATTCTATCAAATGTGGCTATGATGCAGTAGAGGCTTCTGCTAGGGCAGCTGCATCTAGGTCTGTCCTAAGGAGGTTCGCCTGGCTCAGGCTACAGCCCTTGCCTGAGGATATCAAATCCAAATTGATGGATGCTCCCCTGGACAATGAAGCCTTGTTTGAATCTGCAGCTGCATAATGTTTTAAGATCTTGCAAGAGAAGGGCAAGGAGGTGAAAGACCTTATACACCTCCTGGTTTCTGTGGTCCCTAAATTCCAGAGAAATGATACCTCTAAACCAGCCTTTGTCAGGAAGCAGTCTAGTTCTGCTTAACCCAAATCCAAGAGAACAGGAAAGAGGCAACAATCCTTTTGTACTTCACAATAAACCCCAACTCTAAAGCAGCCCTTTCCTGATAGATCAGGGTCCATCTGACTACCTGGGCCTGACCCCCCCCTTCCTTTGCCATTGCCTATCCCTTTCAAGTCTAGTTTGGGAAACCATTACCCAAGACTCATTGTTACTGTCCATAAAAAAGAATGAATATTTCATGGTGTGGGAGTTTCAACCACTATTCAGGGGCATCCCCCAACTACCCAAAGAACAATTACCTCTATTGCCTCCAGTGCTTCAGCAGCTCCTGGACCAAGGCACCATCCAACATGTAACCATCCATCAAAGAGGAAAGGGATTCTCTTCCAGGCTATTTCTGGTCCAAAGGAAAGAAAGACTCTGGAGACCCATCTTAGATATCTCCTTCTTAAACACCTACCTAAAGGTACCCTATTTGAGGATGCTCACCTTACAAACCTTGTTTCCACTGATTCTACCTCAAGCTTTTATGGCCTCCATAGACATAAAATATGCCTATCTTCATATTCGTATCCACCCAAGATACAGGAAATACATCAGATTCTCTGTAGTCTCTGGACACTTTCAGTTTTATGCCTTGACCTTTGGTCTTTCCACTGCCCCAAGGGTCTTCACAAAATGCCTAGCACCAGTGGTGGCATTCTGCAGACTGCAGGACATCCAAATCTTCCCATATCTGCATGACCTCATGCTCCAAGCAAACAGTCCAGATTTGCTACAGTGAGACCTCGGCTGTACAATTGGGCTTCACCATAAATTACAAGAAATCAGCCCTCACACCTACCCAGGATCAGATTTCTTGGGGTGCAGGACACAATCCAACCTTATGAAGGTTTCTCTCCCCTTGCAGAAGACCCATGAACTCTCTTTGTTCTTTCAAAGTCTCATTCCACAGTCCCATATTTCAGCCAGAACCTATTTCAGGACCTTGGGCTTTATGGCTTCCACCATTCCCATGCTCCCTCTGGCAAGGATGCACATGAGGAAATGCAATGGTACCTAAAGTCACTGTGTACTCAGCATGTCCACCTGCTGGAGTCCCAAATCCCTCTTCTTCCTTACCTGAAGAGAAATAAGTTGGTTAGTCTAACAGCTCAACCAATCCAGGACTCTGCCACCAGTACAGGAAATGTGCACAGATGCTTCAGACTTGGCCTGGGGAGCAGCCTTAGGTGCCATGAAAGCTCAAGGCACATGGTCACCTTTGCAAACAGAAGAGCACATCAACATAAAAGAAATGAGAGCACTACTTCTGGCACTTCAGGCTTTTCAGCCTCTTCTCATCCTACAGCACCTCGGCCCCTCAAAGACTTAACAGACAACATGGCAGTGCTCTGGTACAGTATATTAACAAACAGGGGGGGCCCGTTCATACCTATTGTGCAGACTAGCTTTACAGGTATGGGAACTAGTGGTCAAGTTACAGATACCACTTCAGGCAGTATGCATTCCTTCCAACCTGAATGTATTTGCAGATACTCTCAGCAGGTCCAAAACACAACCTCACGAATGCATACCTCAGGAATGCATGCATCACAGTGACATGTTTCTGGACATTGTCCACTAATGGGGTATTCCACAAGTGGATCTCTTTGCCTCCCCCATGAACAGACAACTTCCTCTATTTTGTTCCAGAGACCCACATCCTCTGGCTTGGAAGGTGGACACCTTAAGCTTCTCTTGGAGAGAGATGTTCCTATATGTATTCCCTCCAGGACAGACCACAAATCTTGTTGGTGACTCCTTTTCGGCCAAGACAGCATTGGTTACCCTTACTCCTGCATTTAGCCAAGGACAGTCATCACAAGTTACCACACAGAGTGGATCTACTCACACAACACAAGGGCACCCTCATTCAGCCCCACTTTTCATCCCTACAAATGACACTGTGGGTGATATGGCCTTGATTCCTTTTAGACACCTTTTCTCAGAGGATGTGCTAAGGGTACTGCAGGAGGCCAGGAAATCCAACACAAGGAAATCTTATTTATCCAAATGGAAAAGATTTTCAATCTGGTGTCATACATGTAAAATGGGCCCACTAACAGATGATGTCCCCACAGTTCTGTAATACCTGTGTGAGTTGCTGGAGGCTGAACTAACTTATTCCTCAGTGAAAGTACATTTGTCAGCCATCTCTGCCTGCCTGCTTTTCTCACTCCTTTGGCTTCTACATTTGAGGCCAAACAATTTCTGAAAGACATCCTACACAAAGACCTTCCAGGAGACCAGTAGCACCTCCCTGGGATCTTACTTTTGTTTTGAAAAAGCTGACTCTGGCCCTCTTTGAATCAGCAGCTTCTGCTTCTTTAAAATTCTGCTCCTGGAAAACAATCTTGCTTCTGGCAATCACCTTTGCTGGAAGGGTTTCAGAATTACAAGTCCTTATGGCATCCCCTCCTTTTCTAGTCTTCCATAAGGACGGGGTTTCCCTCCTCACCAACCCCTCCTTTATGCCTAAGGGGGTCAATGAGCTATCAGTAAACCAAGAAATCCACCTTCCCACCTTATTCCCTTCCCCCAAATATCAGCAGAAAGAGTCCTGCATACTCTAGACATGCATAGGCAGCTTAGGTTTTACCTGAATGAAACCAGGACCATCAGGAAAACTAACCAGCTGTTCATCTCCTTCTATCATAGAGCCCTAGGACTCCCAATCTCCGAGCAGAGTGTCTCTTGGATCTCTAAAGCTGTCACCTTATGTTATGACATGTTATGTGGCTTCATCTGGTGGCTTTTTCAAAGGATTGGATACCATCTCCATTTTGGAGGCTGTTACTTGGTCTTCAGTTCATACTTTCACCAAACATTGCAAACTGGACAACATTTCACATGTTCTTTTTGATAACATGTACATTTCAATAAGATATGGGCTACATTTGCAAGCAAACAATTATTTGGCTCTCTTCTGGAATTTTAAATACAGACAATAAGTAATGAAGGCAATTTTATTGTCTTTTTTTGTGTCACCATTCTTTTTTTAGCCGCTTAGATCTGCCTTCTGGAATATTTGTTCTATTTTGCATTTTATATACTGCTTTAATTTCCTGTTTTAAGAAATCTGTAGGAATGAAGTTTTCCAAGCCGCCCATCCATTTCCTGTTGTGCTTTTTAAACTTGTCACTTTTGAGTTGCTACCTCTACTGTAAATTTAGCTTTAGAAGACTATCCCCATCGTATGTCATGTACTCATTCTACTGGGCACTGAAAGATCATACTGGGAAGGCCTTCCCCTTAAACACTTAAAGCCTGTGTTAGCCTTTGTTTCATACCACTGTAACATCTGGTACTAGATCTGTAACATCTGAGACTAGACTGCCACTCACTGGGGATCTTGGGAACTGCTTTGTGTGAATCAGCTTGGGATTGGTGCTTTGTTTTGCTCGTGGTGAGAGAAGGAGCTGAGAGACATTATATTATTTCTGAAGACTGCTGCTGCATTTTCAAATTATTTATTGCTTTTTTTGCATTTTATCAATATAAAGTTCATTTATTTTTCCTTGATCTAGCTGCTAGTCACCTTTAAAGTATTATCTGCTGTTTCCTTGCTTTATTTGTGCATTTCACTGATATTTGTACTAAACAAATTGCTTTTCCTATCACTGTTGCTGCTGTTAGACTGTTGCTTTAAAGTCACATTCTGTAAGCAATTTCACTCTAGTTCTTTTAAGTTTTTGTAGTAATATTGCACTTGTGGGATATGTTTTACTGTGTTTGTACATTAAGAGGACTGGGATTATTCATTGCATGGCAGGAGGTGTTTGCCTGGTCTATCTGAGTTGGGGAACGCACAAAAGGGTATAAAATGTAGCTATTATATTACCAGAGAGCTCAGCAGTCAGTTTATTTTCCAATACTGGTATAAATTATGTGCATTTGCATGGCTCTGTGCTCATTTCCACAGAGCTCAGCAAAGCCTGGTGTCCTAGCCTGTGGTCCAGAAGTGGTTTACCTGCATCCAGTGCCATTCTGGTAAAACTAAGTATTTGGATTGTTAAATCACAGTTGTAAAACCTATTTAAGTAATCATTGCTATTTCCTTGTTTTATCTGTACAGATATTAATGAAATACACATTTTAGTACAATTTCACTGATGTTTTACTAAAATGTGCATTTTGTTGATGTTGTTACTAAAAGTACTTTTCATATCACTGTTGCTGCTGTTGGACTGTGTGCTTTAAAACTGCCTTCTGTAAGGTATTTCTAGCTAGTTGTCTGAGTTGTTTGCAGTAGCACTGCACTTAAAGGATTCTTTTTATAGGTTCATGGGCGTTTACTAGGCTAATGACCACAAGGGCCTTTTTAAGCCTAGCCATGCATCCCAAATCTCTGACAAGTTCTGATACCCTTGATAAGTGTAAGCATGTGCCTGGGAGATGAACCATTTACAGGTTACCTCTGTCCATTAGAGACATAGGTGCCAAACCAGGGATGAATTTCCGGTTTCCCATCCAGTTGTCCAAGTTGCATTTGAATTGGTTTAGGGAGGAACTCTGCTTCACATGGATGGAGAGACTGTTCCATAGACGGGGTAGTCTCTGAGATACATACCTGTCTCTCCAGCAGGTCCTATTTATATCACAGGCAAGGTTTAAGTCTTTAGAACAGGTAATTTTGGTGCTGTTTGTTTTGTTGATATGTAGGAGGCCCATCAGAATGGGGTCTGAAAATGCCCTGTATGCCAGGCATCTATCTCCCCTCAAAAGGCTGTAGGAGAGAGAATACAGGGATAAGGCCTTGAGGTGGTCTGCATAGCACATATTACTTAATGCCCTGCATTCTTTTAGTGAGGAACCTCTGTGGACATTCCAATTGTTGGATATGCCTGGTTAGGTACATACCAAAGGGGGCATTGTACTCAAAAATAGGTCTGATGAATGCTGAATACAGTGGAACAATGACTTCCTTGGACTTAGATGCCATACCTTTGTTTATAAGTTATGCACCATATAATGATTTCCTCACGACTGTAGACATATGATGATCAAAGTCTAGATTACTATCTATGTGTGTCTCTAAGTCCCTGACTACTGGGTCAAGTCTAAGGGGTGTGTTGTCAATATGATAGTTACCAGGGATGGATGACTTCCCAAAGGATATTATTATGCATTTCTTGGCATTTAGTTTTAGTCCATGGCTCTGACAGTAGTTGTTTGTCTGTGCCAGCCCCTCCTGGAGAACATTTGTGTCAGTGTGAGATTCAGTGACAGCTCCTAATTTGCAATCATCTGCAAATATAGTCAGCCAGAGACCACTGACATTGGCCTTCACTTCTGAGAAGTAAATGCCAAAAAGGAGCGATCCAAGGACTGATCCCTGAGGGACTCCACTTATGACTGTTTTTTGTAGAGGTGGAGTCCCCAATTCTAACTTCCTGTGTCCTGTCTGTGAGCCAGTTGGCTATCCACTGGGTGACATACGGGTTGTACCTAACCTCTTGAGTTTGTCAACAATATAGGAGTGGAGTATTGTGTCAAATGCCTTGGCCAGGTCAAGGTAGGCAGTGTGAATGACTTTGCCCTCATCCATTCATTTGTTGACCTTCTTGAAGAAGTCCACCAGGTTGAGTAGGCATGATCTGCCCTTGACAAAACCAAACTGGGTTGGGTCCAGTGTCTGGAGGTTTACTATATCTCTGTTGATCATCTCCATGATAATTATTTTCATGGCTTTACATATAAGACTAGTGAGACTTATGGGTTTGTAGTTTCCAGGGTCTATAGATGGCCCACCTTTGTGCAGAGGGATGATTGTTACCTTTCTCCATTCACAAGGCATGAAGGCTGCTTGAAGGCTACAATCAAATAGTAATTCCAGAGGCCCTGATAGATCATGTTTCATGCTATTTAGAAGGCATCCTGGGATATTGTCTAGGCCCATTGATGCAGTGTTGTTGGTCTTAGAGAGCATTAAGGACCTGTTCCCTAGTGATAGTAGGGGGAGTTACATTTGGTGATATTTTCTGAGGGAAGGCTGAGGGGGGAGGGAGGGTTAAAGTTGGAGGAGTAGGAGAGGCCACCACCATCCCTTTTATCTCAAACTGATTGTTTAATACACACATACATCTGATGTAATAAGATAGCATAAGTGGAGTGTCATAGTTGTGTTAAGACTTCCACTGTGGCTGTTGTGGTTCACCCACATGCTGTTAGTTGGTAGAGTCATACAGCTTACTGTTCATATCAATACTTTTTTGACAAGGAAGCTGTTTACATCATATACGACACACGCTGTTCCATAATTGAACCACAGTCTATCTATGTAGGTATGCTATGCAAGCCAATGTCCAATACACGTGCCAGAGTAGGCAACATTATATGAATGTATTGATGATACATGAACACCATTGTATTTAGTCATTCTTATTCATTTTTATGTTGGACAATGATATATCATCACAGGTTGTGATTTCATGACAGTGAAATGGTTATTTGGCGCATATTATGTGGGAATGAATGACGTGAGTCACATCACTCAGTGGGACATACAGAGAGGCATGATGGAACTTAGCATGCATGTGTAAAAGGCAGGAAAGACACTGGTCTTGAGTAGTATCTTGCCTTCACCAATAATGATGCCTGGATATCAAGCAAAGATAAGTGGCTTTAGCAATTGACTTAAGTAACTGGTGTCATTCTACTGTGATCCAGTATGGGTCGGCCTGGGTTGAGATGGTAGAAAAATTTACTGTTTCACCAGGGAGAGCTTACACCTCTCATACCATTGCTTCTGCATAGTAGGTAAATCCTTCACTGCAACTATAGTGTCATTTTTAGGCAGAACCTCTTTACTGCACATTACTACATAGCAAACTCTAACCCAAATTCAGCCAACATCATGGTGGCATTACTCAGTACTATGAGTCCAAACAGAAAGATGCCAGAATTTTTTACCCTTCTGCAACTCAGACACATTCATATTCATATCTGCTATTGTATCAGGGTTTAGCACCTGTTATGCTTTCAGGCCCTTGGGTAACTTCAGGGGAGCATCTGTACTTGTCAGAAACACTATCACCTCACGTCAGATTTCTCACAATCCTAACTTGGAGATCAAAATCACCATTAACAAATCCAAATTATTTTATTTGCTAGCTATAGATCCCCATCAATGTCCCCCAAAGATTATGGAAATTATCTTAATACCATTAAGGCGATAAATATCAAAGCAAATACATTCTTGCTAGGTGACTTCAGTTACCCAAACATTTTCGGCACACTTAACACCTCTAAAAGTAGACGTACTGAATGTTTCTTACATTTTGTTAATACCAAAGTACTGGAGTCAATTGTAAAATGACTCACTAGAAGCTGTAATATCATTGACCTAGCACCTGTCAATATAGCCCCAGCCTGCACCTATGACATATCTCCTTATCTCTGGTTAAATCTCACCACAAATCAGTTATTTTCTCTGTCAGACTTAATAGTACCACCCTCACCACCAAATGAAACCACCTTTAGAGATTTCTCTAGGACAAACTAATTTCAACATGTAGAAGACCTACGCAAAATTCCCAAGAAACTCCTGCAAATAGATCCAGCTGAGAGGGCTTCCACATTCATCTTCTATTTTTACTAGCATGTAAACAGTTACATCAAAAAGTCTGTAGCCATCTGTTCTAAATAAAATGGTAAATTCATAGATCAACATCTCTGATGGAACTCCTGAATTAATAAACTGAATAACAAAAGAAGGAAAATAATGAAGTGTTGTAAGAAATCCCCATTGTCTACCTCAAGACCACACTGAAACATGCCATCAAGGAACTTAACAGCAATTAGAAAATGTAAAGCAGAGCAAGAACATAACAACACTATGGACACCAAAGGAATCTACAAATCTTTCTTCAGTTATGTCAGGAAATTAGGGAATAATGTTCAAAAGTGCACTGAGCTCATCCATAATAATATAACGCATGCCAGTCCTAATAATATTGCTAATATATTAGCAGACAAATCACCTTGGAGCTATTCTTAGAATCCCTGTCAAAGGTTAAAAATAATGTTCTTATGGGACCAAATAACAAACCAAGTTGCATTTTTCATCAGTGTCAAGAATGCACTACCCGAGCCTCTACTTAAAATGTTTATCCTCAGCCTGTCCACAGGGTTTGTCATTGCTGCCCAGAAGGCAACCACTATGACTCTTCTACACAAGGGTGGCCCTTCTACAGATTCATGTAATTATAGATCAGTCTTATAACCCTTATATATATAAAGACATGGAATTATCATAACAAAATTAATTTATGCATAAATAGGCAGCTTTACAGATATAAATCCACCTCAGTCTGGTTTTGAGAAGGTAAGGGAAAATCTTGTTTCCTGAACCTAGTGAACTTTTTGAAACATTTACAGATGCTGTGGATAGTGGTCACTCTGTGCACATTGTTATTTTGATCTTGTCAAGACTTTCGTCACTATCCCCCATGCTAGTATTATTGAAAAGTTAGACAAAGTTAAAGTAGTCCCCTATATTGTCCACTGGATTGCAAATTGCCTGTCTAATAGATTCCAAGTAGTGAAAGTTGCTGGTATGGTTTCTGAATATAAAATTGCAACTAGTGGGATGCAGCAGAAATCAGTTCTGGGTTGTAACCTGTGTGGCATTTTTTTCAGACATCCAAGCCAATATTCATAAAGTGTGGTTGCCAAGTTTGCTGATGACTAAAAGCTGGGCAATATTATCTGCTCTTTGACTGATGGTAAGCTGTTCCAAAAGGGTTGGAAGATGCACGTACCTGGTGTAGTGAAAATGTTCTCAAGGTAAATGCAAAAAAGTGCAGCATAGTAGTCGTTGACAAAAAAAAGCTGTTCCCACCTCATATGTTTATTTTTATTTATTATTTATTTTATTTATTTGGGCAGCCATGGTGGTGCAGTGGTTAGCATTGCCGCCTCACAGCAAGAGGTTCTCCGGTTTGATCCTCGGCTGGGATGCCTTCTGTGTGGAGTCTGCATGTCCTCCCTGTGGTCGCATGGGTTTCCTCTGGGTGCTCCGGTTTCCTCCCACATCCCAAAGACATGCTGTAGGTGGATTGGACACTCTAAATTGGCCCTAGGTGTGAGTGTGTGCATGTGTGTGCCTTCTGTGAAAGGTTGGGCACTGGGCTGGCAACTCGACACTGTAAAACTCCACTGCCAATCATGAGTGGACAGGTGATCCACAGTGGAGACCCTTAACTGGGAAAAGCCAAAAGAAGAAGATTTATTTTATTTATTTACATTTGTTTATCGGGAAATTCAGACTGGATGCAGGTCCTTTTTCAGCGGATGCCTGGGGAGAAAAGCCCAGGGAGAAAGCTTATGTTATAGGTTCTTCAAACAGATAATGGTCATAAGAGACCTAGGTACTTATGTGGACAACTGTCTCTCTCTCTCTCTCTTTCTCATTTAATCATCATGTTTCCACCATAGTTAGGAAATCCTTCTTCTGGCCCTGTTAGTTTTCAAGGTAATATCTTCAAGATCCAAAGAAGCCATCTTACTAGTGTATCCTTTTTCAGACCCCTCATTGAGTACAATGGTCCCTTTGGTATGTACAAATTTAAGCATATGATTCAATTGGAATGACCTCAATGATTTTTAATAAAAAATATAGGCCTTAAATCCCACAATTATCCAAAGAGATTCATATATCTCTCCTCATAGTCAGTAGCATACTGGCTGCTCTGAGGTGATCGATGTTTCTCTTTTTGAGACATAAAAAACTCAGTCCTATTTGACCTTTTATTTGTCCACAAAACCAGTGGCACTACAAACACCCAAACTAGGGGCTTAAATTTATACTAGCAGATAAACAAAACTAATTGGAGTGATAGGTTCCTATCACAACATATTCACAGCATATGGAATTAGCTACTCCTACAAGTCAACCAACCTACTACTTTGTCTGCCTTTAAGGTTAGTCTTGATGATTGGATGGATAGACATCAATTTACAGCAGGGTTATCTTGTATGGGCTATCTTGATTTGGGAGGTGGACATTTTTAAGTACATGCAAAGGGTGGTAAAAGCTTTTAAGTGTGTCTACTTAAAACTAGACTTATCCATGGTTGGCGTGGTTTGGTCATGAGGGAACAGCCCGAGTGACCAAACAAAACCAATTGTGGGTAAATCTAGCATCACCCACACCCAGCTGTGGGTTATTGTTATTACACAATGACATTATTTAAGAAAAAAGCTAGTTACTTTTCTTAAATAATGTCTTTGTATAATGGCATTATGCTGTTCTTCTCCATTTTTCCCTTGTATCCTGGGGCTTTCCAAATATACTGCTCATGGGTATAGGACTTTCATTCCCACACTTACACAGTTTAGCAATGCTGTGTAAAGGAAGCATTGGGGAAAGGAAGATCTTCATTGTTTTTTTTTAATTAAAAAAAGAAATGAAATCAGGAGACTTTCCATGTAAGGGAAAGACGGGACAGAGAAAATAAAAGGATAATCAGGTATGTTATGCAACACTACAGAAACATACCTGACTATCCTTTTATTTTTCTCTGTCCTGTCTCTCTCTTTCTTTTGAAGTCTCCGGATTTTGAAAGTTTATTAAAAAATAAAAAATAGAGTTTCCATAGCATATATTAATAAAAGAAAGTCCAAGCGATGGGACTTTTTTTTTTCCATTGGTATATGCTCGATTTACAATGGGCACACTGTTTGGACTGACCAATCAGCATGCTTGTTTTCGAATGTTAATGGAAAGTCATTGTATAATATGTGCTACTGTCTACTTTGAGGGACAGTGGCTATGATGTTCCATGTTGCCACCCTCCATGTCACAGAAGAGTCCATCAGTGGTTGACAGTTCGTCACCAAGATATAGTTAACTGCTACCCTATGGACAGAGAGAGCATACAGTAATTAGTACACATGTGTCATCCTCATATGGAGTCAATAGAATGTGTGGGATGCTTAACCCAGTAGATATGAATGTTTGTTTAGTATTAAAGTCCTTGTTATGGGAACACTTTAGAAGTTTTGCAGCTGTCGGCTTTATGAATCCTACGCCAGTTCCTTAAAATGATCCTGCACCATTTAGAGGAGCACATTTAGTTTCCCTGCACAGAAGAGGCGAGAACCACCATTATGCAGACAGTCTATGACATAGCTCATTTCCCAGAAGTTTTGGGAGCCATTGATTGCACTCACATTGCCATCAAAGCCCCGCCTCCTCCACATGGCATCCAGAACCTCAAATGGAAGTTTTTCCACTCATTCAGCTGTCAGATGGTGTGCATTGTACAGGGCATTATATACAGAGTGCAAATACAATGTATCTATGCACCATCCAGGCAGCTCTCATGATTCATACGTCTAGCATACCTATGACCTATGCCAGTTTTTCATGCAGGGTGACTTTCCACAGTGTCATCTAGTTGCTAGATGCACCTATTGCCACCTGTAGATGCCACAATAGACCAGTTGTTTGATCACAGGCAGCAGACCATTCATAATGGTGTCTACTGTTATGCATTACTGGTGATGTTGGATATGCCTCGGAACAGTAGCTGGTGACCATCATTCACAGCCCCAGACAGTGGAGGAGATTTCATATAACACCCCACTGTTGCAGACATGCAACATCATTGAATATGCATTCATACTGATGAAGTCCACTTCTACTACCTGGATACATCTGGTAGTGAACTGCAATATTCCATGGAAACTTACAGCAAGATATTTCTGGTTTGCATCTTGGTTCGTAACACGGTACTATGAAAACAGTTACACACAAGAGGAGACCATAGCACTCTCTGATATACAAGTGGCAGCAGTGGAAAAGGAGCTATAGGAGGAGTTATTGAAGAAACTGTCTATGACAAGCCCTCGTATGAGGCAGATAAATTATGGCACTAACAAAGAGGCAGCATCTGGTTTACAAATATAAGCTGTGACAGGACAAACATAAAATAGAACAAATTAATGCTTAAACTCACCCAGGCTATGCAGTACAGTGCATTGACTTGCCACATTGTACATTAGACATTACCATACCTATAAGTCAAATGGGTGCGGAGGTAACAGTCACCTTCTTTTGCACAGATGAGCTGGGGTACTGTGACAGGGAACAGCAATATTGAGAATTGTGGAGGGGGTCATGGGTAGTGTAAACCAGAGCCACACACCACAGTCTGGGATCACTTCCAACAGGGATGTGGTGAGGATTCCTTAGGCATAGCATTGCCTGGGTGTACTATGTAGTACTGCAGTAGCAGTACTGGAGGCATGTTGTCCAGGGGATTATACAGCATGTTGGGTACATGTGTGAGAATGCACTGTGGTCCCAACTGTGGTACTCTAGCAGAAGTATGGCACCAACAGCCCCATGAGGGGGCATGGATAGGTGTTAATTATGATAAGGTTACAGAGGAGCAGGCTTATGTTAAAATGTAAGACCCTCAATGGCTTGCCCACGGAGGAACTGGAAGAGCATTAGACATGTCCATGGGAAAATCTGCGACTGGGAGCAGAGGCAGTTGTGGACAGTGTCAGAAGTACTTCAATTTTTTTGGAAGCGTGTACTTCATCTTTCTAAGCCTGACATGCAATTCTGCAGTACACATTTGCCTCCCAGCTCAACCACAGTAGTGTGTTCCCTGCATCTGCAAAGCCACAGTAAACTGCTTACTAGGCTTGTAAACATTCCTCTCCAACTTCTCACACTAAAACTCTAAGCAGTCATACTCATGTGATCTCAGTATACACCAGGACAGGAACAACAGGGACTTATTGGAGGACAGCCTCAGGAAAGTCTTTTCATCTAAATGGCATTTGAACATACCAGATCTAAGTACCATTCAAAGTATCTTTTATTTGCAACAGGAAAGCCTGTTAAAAATAAACTCCTGAAAGTGCACTCCTGTTTAGAATTCTACATATAAATAAATAGCTGTAACCAATTTAATGTAAATATGTCTGCAATGGGACCTAGGGAGTTTTCATGTCAGATCAGAAGTCTAGAAAGAAGACTACAAAATGTCATTAAATTTGTCTCTTGAAAAGAACCACCATTCACATGTACTGATTCAGGGCTGTAGCCTTTGCCGATATTTTTTTTTACTTTACCTGTACACACCTACCTGCATGTCTTTAGATGTCATTCAACCGTGGGGAGGATGTGCAGACTTCACACAGAAGGTGCTCCAGCCGAGAATTGAACTGGAGAACCTCTGCTGTGATTTGCATATATATCTTAACCCACCTGATTTGGTCTAATTGGCTATAGAACATCACTGCATTGTTGTCATTCTTCTCTGTTGTGGTCACAGTCTAAATTCATCAAATTTTCTCCACTTGTTTTGAAGAAGTGGATATCTATGGTTCTTTGATAATTCCCTCCTGCAAATTCCTTTATTGCTTCCCCTTTGTTCTTCCCTCTACTTGTCCCCCATTTCACCATTTTTCTATCTTTCCCATTTTCACACCTTTAATCTGGTCAAAAAATAGAGACACACACCTCACACATGGCCAGAAATGGCCCATAAAAAGCCTTCACTTTTTGTCCTCTGCATTTCCACTGACACTGAGCACCAATACTGAGCAGTGATAAATGGCTCTTCATGTTCTATGGCAAAACCTGGTGAGACTTTGCTATTGGTCACACTAGTCCGGTTATCTCCATGCAATGGTGCTTAAACATGCTGTGCTGTAGGAACACAGAGTTAAAGGAGAGTAAAGCCAATACTTTGAAACAGTTATTCTGATAATTTGTACACAAAGTGTAACTTCCTATGGGGTGTTTTGACATAAATCACTTGACTGAAGATTTTATTTGCCCATAGCATCAAGAGTTTGATTCCAGATGCATCTTACATAATTTCTTAATGTGATGTTATATGTATATGATATGTTTAATCTACATCTTAACATTTGCCAGTTATGCATTCTCATTGAGATATATTGGATGCTGGCAAATAAAAAAAAAATATTTGCATTGATATCCATCCCCACAGCTATGACATATTTATCCAACCTTGTTCTGCTTGTCATAAGCCTGTTGTCCCTCTCCTGACCTTTCTGTACCCCTGTGTCATTCACTTCATGCTGCAGAGCATGGTAGGTTAATAATGAGAACAAACCAAAAACATGTCCATGAATGTTACATTACAAAAAACATTGTTATGTGCATGTCTGTCTGTCCTTGTATGCACCCCTTCACTCACAACCCTCTTTACGGGTATGTATCTATTAGGCTGATGGCTGTACAAGTCATTTCATGGTTCCTGCATGGTGACATGACCCTGCTGATGGAAAATAAAAAAATGTTACCTTGATATAATAGGAGATCAGTGCTCCTGTAGTGATCAAAGTTTCAAAATCTGCTGTAGGATTCCCGATGCGTCATGTTCAGGTGATGATGGATGAAATGTTTCATCTAATATGATGTGGAAACTGTCCTTACTGTGAAGAGGCATATAGCACACACCTTTTGCCACTACACAAGTAGTTAGCATAGCTGCTAAGTAATACTAATAATTTCAAAAGATGTACCATCCCTTGTCATTTGTAGCAAGCTGTATACACAACTAACTTGTGATGTGCAGTGAGGCCTGCAAAGCAGCTACTAGTTGTAGAAGTGTATTGAGGTAGGCATTACTGATACAATTTGTGGAAGACACATACTTTAGTATAGTCACTGACAGTCACATTTGCAGTCCTGATCACATGTACTTAGCACATGACATCCTGACACCATTTGTAAATAAATGAGAATCATCTAGATTTGAAATGTGGCTTACCTGTACTCTGAGCAGACACTCATTGTTCTAACACCCTGTTGATAGAGATAGGCAATGAGTGTGTTTTTCACACCCAGTACTGCTCCAGTGTGCTGCTATCCAAACATAGCTGCTGAACCTGTTTGCACGAAGGAAGGCAAACCAAATTAAAGTTAAGCAGAGACTCATGTTTGCTTGGCACTTAATGCCATTCAAACAAGAAATGCAAGTCCAACAGTTATGTATGGAATAAAACTTTGACCCCATTTCAAAGATATGATGTGCATGCTGTAGTCTGTCAGCAATTTCTCTGATAACATATTTAGCAAGACTGACACATGAAACATTAGCAACAAACACATATTTTACAGTTAACCCCAATCAGGTCAGTTATGGTATGTTCCTATTTGTGCACAGTTTGGCAATGAGCACCAGTGAACACTCCAATTCAAAAGTCCAATTTAAGTCCTGAAATTCAAACCATGCATGTGCTAATACTTTGCCATCATGTGAACAAACCAGTTTCTCAGTGATGCACTAAGTGAAGAGGTGTTTAGCATGTCTAACTCTGGTTGCTGTGGTATAATCCTCTACTGCATGGAAATGCATTCATAAACATAACAGAAGGGTAGTGACTTGTGTGCTTCACTGAACACATACTTTCTGATATTCATGTGTGCCCTGCACCAATGCACTTGTAAATGATATATCAGGATTTAGGCAATTGTCAAGCAGATTCCAGAATTATAGAATGTAACTGCATTGCTACATTTGGTATGGGTTTATAATTACCATGGGGATTGGTCATCCATGGTCATATCCCCTAGATATTGTCAGTAATTTGTAATAATGTGGACATACCTTTATCTGAATATGAAGGCACATGACTTCATCATTACACTACTGCTGTTTCCAAAGTGTGTGTGTGTGTGTGTGTGTGTGTGTCTGTGTGTGTCTGTGTGTGTGTGTGTGTGTGTGTGTGTGTGTGTGTGTGTGTGTGTGTGTGTGTGTGTGTGTGTGCACGCGTGCACACGTGTGTGTATGTCATCTACACAACATCCTGAGAAGCAGGTACATATCTGTTTCGCTTCTGCAGTATTCATTCATGATGGCTTTTTTCACCTAGTTAGCCAGGTTGTATTTATATTTACTTTTGCAAATTGTGCTCACACAATCATATCGCAATTCCTGGCTTTATAAACAAGTCTCATAACAGTACATGTGATATGATTGTGCTCACACGATCATATCACAATTCCTGGCTTAATAAATAAGTGTCATAACAGTACATGTAACCTGCAACACTATGATGATGTCATCCTTTATAAAGTACCATCTTACAATGTTAAAATCAGACTTCCGTGATGGTGCTAGTGCTAAGTATTATATTCTACAGCTTATGTAACCTAGATAGGTAGGGGTTCTAATCTCACAGTAATCAACATGAGTGTCTGTCACATCATTCAACTATCAGTCTGGAGACAATTTTACATTGGGATTTGAGTCCAAAGCTATGTCAGATGCTCCTGCCAACATTTTCTTCTCTGCATACACTGATGGTGTTATCCTCTATAAAGTGCACTCTGACACCAAGAAAGACATACGTGTGTGGTGGCAATAGTATTAAATATTGTGTTCTGTAGCTTGTATAACTAGATAGTTAGAGGTTCTAATCTTACAGCAGTGAACATGAGTGCATTCATTCAAATAGGTAGGGATTCTAATCTCACAGAAATTGACATGAGTATGGGTCTCTCCATTCAACTATCAGTCTGGAGACAGTTTTGCATTGGGATTTGAGTCCAAAGCTATGTCACATGATCCTGCCAACATTTTCTTCTCTGCACACACTGATGAAGTTATCCTCTATAAAGTGCACTCTGACACCAACAAAGACAGACTTGTGCAGTGGCAGTAGTGTTAAATAGTGTGTTCTGTAGCTTGTATAAATAGATAGGTAGGGGTTCTAAACTCACAGCAGTGAACATGTATGTGTTCATTCTACTATCACTCTAAAGACAATTTTACAGTGGCGTTTGATACCACATCCATGCCAGAGACTCCTCTCAAACATTTTCTGCTGATGTCATCTTCTATAAAGTGCAATGTGATTGTGTTAAAATCTGGCATCTGTGGTGATGCTAGTCTTATGTTGTATGAAATCCAGTTTGTGTAATTACACAGGTGTTGTTTGAATTTGACCCCAGTCAACTGGTCTGTGTGTGGGTGGTTGGTGGTATATTATGGTCATTGTATTATGTTTTAAATCTCTTTTCATTTGACTCCAACTCAGGAGAAACTTTTACATAGCCCCATAAATCCAACATCCTCTGTTTCTCTCTATCCACATAACATCCTTTCTGTGGAACACTGAGGATGTCATCATCTCAAACATGCATACATACATCATGAAGCAGAGTCCCTCCATTGCTATCTGCAAGCCATCTCCAGATGACTGCATGTGTGATTGCTAATTCTATCGCAGGGTATTGCAAGTTACATATGGACAGAGAGATTCTGTACAAAAATCAAACACATACAAAAACATATGCACATATCCCTACTATCTTCTACCACATAGATGAGTGAGTTTGGTTTGAGTGGTATAATAATGGTTGGAATTTATGGGCTCTTGGCTGGTAGCCTAGTAATGTTCTATGACTCTCTGAAGATTGCACATATCAAAGTTGTTGTCATCCACATGTGCTGTGTTGAGGTGTGGATGTACTGTTGCCCTGCAACAGTGTATTCCAAGCCGTGATTTCAGCTACTGTATTGACGGCCACTCTGCCATTTGGTTACATGTTCCTTCCATAACAGCTGTAGTAACAGTGCTCCTGAGGACTGTTGACATGGCATGATGCTATGTATATTGTTGCCTTACTAAGGCATGTGTTCTTGTAAGTGGAGCATATCAACATTCTAAAAAAAATTCTCATTCAACCACCACAATGACAGCTGCAGTATGACACTAGCATCTGGAATTGTTATCTGACATACAGCAATATGACATCATACTGATTACATTGCACATATGCCTGGGTTCATCCACATGTTGTAATGCTGTTATAGACACAAACATATGACATCTTGAGGTTCACTTGTAACCTTGGGGAATTCACTGTATGCATTACTGTGTTGCTATTCACAAGGATTATTCAGGTGTTCTGCAGCAGCATTGTGTGACTGTCAGCATTTGCGTCATTAAATGTTCTGTATAATCTGCATCCACCTCAGTTGTAATGTGTCCATATATGGTGCCAGGCCCCTCAACCACACTTTTCCACTGATGAACATATAGAGATATGATGTACCACTGATGTATTGACATGAAATATGTACAGTTGTATGACTGTGTTAATAGTTCCACTGTGTCACATGTGATTCATACCCAAGGTTTTATTCAGAGGTGATGTACAGCCCAAAAATCCAATTGTACCATAGCTGCAGCTACAGTGTGATTGTACTGCATCATGGATGTACCACTACATCACATCAGTATTACCACTTGATAGTTTACATGAAAACATATGGATATATGCTAGGACTTTTAAGGCAGTATAACATTTTCACTAGCAATCTCAGGGGTACAGTGATTGTATGGCACATGTGCTGAGTGTTGACATGTACTTATAGAGGGTGCTGCATCTATTGTTTGGTATGTGTACAATATCACAGTGACAACTTCCTCAATCATTAACACTTGATGTTGCACTGCTGAACTGTCTGTGCATGTGGGTATACTTGATGCATTGCCATCAGTCTCCCATACTGCTGTACCATTCATTATAACAGATCACTTCTTAAGTCACACATCCATTGCAGATGCTTCAGACAATATCCATTGCTATGACATGTGGCAGATGCATGCAATACCCAGCTATGTGTAGGGAATGCACTCATAATAGTGTGGTTTTTGAATTTGTTGTTATCCATATGGCTGATGTCTATGTCAGCCAGGAATGAGTGTATCATATTTGTATAGTGAGCTCCAACACATCTGATAGGCTCTACGGAACTATTCTTTGGGGTCCATACCAATTAGGATTTGACAAGTGCAGGCTTCCTTTTGAGGTGTTCTACTAGATGCATGTGTGATACATCTCTTTGTGTTGCACCCAGTAAATGCACAGATCAGTTACAACATTGATGGCATAGATTTGATTCTTGCAGGTACATTGCACTTCATACACTTTTTTTACTGTGTTAATACTGCTGTTATTGCAGTGTTTTCACCCCTGTAGTCATTGTGGCTATCTGTGCAATCTCTCTGAGCAGGTTTGCTAATAAACAAACTTGAGTGAGTCATGTTTCTGTGTCCATGCTGCTCTGTGCAGTTTCCTAGCAGCAGCACTGTTTCTGGACATGAAACCATGCTTGTATATGTGTGAGTGCAACGAGCAGCATGTATATGGGATTAGCACTGCTGCCCATCATGCTATCACTAAACTCCATCTAGGATTTGTGTGAAGCCTACACAGAGTTTATTGAAATCCCGGGCCAGTTTGAAACATACATCTGTGTTCAATTTTCTACAAATGTCTATAGTATGAGCTTCCTCACCTCATTAATGATAATATTCACATTTAGTACTTACTAATATGCCATGTCTTCCCCTTATTTGCAGTTTTTTTAATCGCTTTCTTTTAATGTTTATTTCCTAACCCTATTCTCTATTGTATCATCTCCTTCCTCACCTTGAACTGAATTACTATTATCAGTTCTGAAGTTCTCATACCGTGTTCATAACACTGACATTATGTTCAGTCTTCTTATTACTACCCCTATGTATTTTTTGTACAACACTCTCTTCATTTTTTTCACGCTCTATATCTTCTGTGTCGTCTTCTGTTATATTTTTTATCCTCTTCCTTCTTCTTCTTATTCTTCTTGTAATAGACTTTCTTGGTCTGCAGTCAGCAAAACCAAAAAATGCACTTCTGTATTGCAGTTCTTGCAATGCATCCTACAATTTTCAGCTTTTTCTTTCTCCCCATACAGTGCACAACCATTTTATCACATTCCTGTATGAAAGGCTGTCTGTCTGTCTGAACCAGATGCAAAACATTTTTCTGCTGTCCCCTGTATGTCACATGTCTGCTTTTACCATTTGTAACAACCATGCTGGGTGCATGAGTACATTTTTCATTTTGCTAAGTCAAACGCAAACATACTTCCCAACCTCTATTCCACAATAAACATTCATCATACTTTTTGTTTTATTTCAAACACATTTTTAATCATTTTAAGAACAAATTCATAAAGCACAAACACACCAAAAACTAGTGAAATAAAAAACACAAGTTACTAATGCGGAGAACTCACTTTATTGTTACTGATTAAGTGCTTTCATCCACAAATGTTAAGGACTACTTCAGAATGACATATACATTAAATGCAATGAATTTATACACAAAACCTTTAACTGGTCACATGGTATTAAATGGGGGTGGGGGTTTGTGTATAAATTCAGTGGATTTAATTCATATGTCATTCTGAAGAAGTCCTTAACATTTGTGGACAAAAGCACTTAATCAGTAGCAATAAGGTGAGGTCTCCACACTGGTAACTTGTGTTTTTTATTTTACATTTTTAATCATATTAGAAAAACTCTTTCATATCAGTCTGTTTAATATATGGAATGTGAAATTGTAAAGCCAGTCTCATTTTTTAATTCTAATTCAGTTCCTTAATAATATAGTCTGACCTAGAACAGCAAAACTTGTTCTTCTAACACAATATCAGAAATTGTTCTGCTAAATCAAAGATTCACAAAAACAACACTTAACCTACATGTATAAGAACTCTTTACATCTTTAACATTAAGTCCCAATAGTGTAACAAGATTATCTCATACAAAGTACCTGTCAACAGCATACCCATTTTTATTAGATATGCAAACCAATGGTTTCCTTCTCATCATTTTCTCCAGCAATCTTGATCTCCTCATCTGTCTTTTATCAGTCACCATTTGCACATATGATAATCTCTTGCCCTGGGAAGCTGCAACATTATCCAATGGATACCCCTCATTGAAGTCAGTGATTGCCATTGTCATCACATTCCTCTCTTCCTGTGTACAGGTAAGTCTTATATCATTTTGGTTAATTGACACCATCACCACAGCAGTCTGTGACTCTGACAAACCTTTTTCTTCTTCCCAGTTCTCAACACAAAATATCTGAAGTTTCAGAAAGTTCATCTTCTTCTGTCAGAATTTTCCAAACCACCCTCAGCAATCTTGGTTATCATTAAGATATTGCTTTACAATCCATTAACCCTTTTCTCATGGCACTCATTCGCATCATCTCCTGGCTCCTCCATCCTCTCCTCTTTTGTTCCTGTGGCAAGCCTATGGCCTTCTCAAAGGAAAGATTCAACAATATTAAAGGTTTTATTGATATACAAACATCAACAAATACATACACAGTATGCATTTCCAAAGCCAATATTTTCTAATAATAACGGAAAAATATAGGCATAATCAAAGAAAAGTGAGATATATTAACTACCCTAGCCTTTATGCCACAACTATGTTTGCAATCTACACAATATCATATTCACATCCCATAACTTCAGGTATCCCATTTACTTTTCCAAATTACCCAAGCTATTCTCAAAATAAGTTTATCTATAACATAAATACATTTATGCTCAGGTATTTCATATTCACCATATATATATATGCAAAATAGAAAGTCACTCAGTGTTTTTTTTGGAAATTGTTAAATAAATTGTTAAATCAGACTGTAAAAATCATTAGGTTTTTCAAAATGACAGACAGTAATGCAGGGTGCTCAGATATTAAACAGTTATGCATTTATGCTCTAATGATTATTAGGAGGCAAAAAACCATACACAAGCATGTACAGAATTTTGACTGACTTTATTAAGGAAATACCCTCCATTTTATAATGTTTACAATCAGCTTTTGCCCACCTCACTGACGTGGTCAGTGACAGGCCCTTTACATTACTACTACTCATAAGAAAATGCTGAGACTTCACTTTTTGAAAAGTTTCTTTCCCATGAGAATATTACAGCCTTGCAAGCACCTGGTCAGTTACAATGTCTTTATGAAGATGTAGCTAATCCAAGGCTCTTAGATTAGTTCAAATACAATGGATGAATGTCTTTTTAATACAGTTCTTTGTCTCTCTGTTCACCAGCTGGGTTTTTATCACCGGTAGTGTTCACAAGGCCATTTTCCTTGGTGGAAGCAGGAAAAAGATACACATGCAGACAGATTCATTATTTTCTAACTTTGCAAATAATATTCACTGAAAGGCATGTTCCAGCCGAGCTGGCTGCTTTCAGGGTCAAGCATTTATTCACATTGCAGCTAAGCTTCAAGCAATAATATGCAAGTTCATTTCTACTATTATTCTAGTAAAACAGAATTAAATGCATTACATATTATACTATTTTCCAACCTTTGCTCTTCATATAGATTTGAGCACATTTATTCATGTCTAAAGCACACATTTCCCTAACAGTTTATAAATGTTTGAATACATACTTTTCTAATAATATATATATATTTGAATACATATTCTTTTAACAGTTTGTATGTCTGGATACATATTTTTCTGACATTCTCCCTCCTGTTAATGCATTTCATTCTATTAGAAACATAAACAATATTATTTCATTTCTTAGCCTTTTCCTTTCTAAGGACTTTTAGCTAAGCTAGTCATTTGTTTTATATTTCAGAAAAAGCATCATTTGAAATCAATCTTTTAATTTCAACACTTTGGTAAAAAGTTTTAGTTACAGATATATCAACAAATTTTTTGATTAATCTTTTCATGCAGGGAATTTCACAGTAAACACATGCTCCTATTAGGAGTATACCCACACAAATAGCAATTAAAATGTTCAATAGGATGGAACCCCACCCCCCAAACAGATTCTGGAAAAAGTCCGTCAGTGGGTTTGGGCCTGGTTTAGTCATTGCTGATACTTGCTGAATTACCTCTAGGTGATTATTTGTCTCGTGACGATCCTTAGGGATAAAAGCACAGCATTTTTTTTCATGTACCACCTCTTGCCGCTAGGGTGAAGTAAGGAGCCATTCGATTTTGTAGCACAACAGTTCTCATTGCATTTAGTTTATTAGTCACCAATTCTAGGGTGGAAAAAGTTGCATTACTCATGGCTTCTTGACAGCTTCCTCAGCTCCCAGATCGATTTGACTGCTCCATAGGCTGGTGGTATTCCTGCCCTGGATATAACACTGTTGCCCAAGTCCATATGAGTCAATTTACTTTTGTCTTTCACTGAATTATGGTCTTTTTAACCAGCTTCGATTTTACCAACTGGATTCACAGGTTTCTTAACTGGACCTTCAGATTTTCGAGCTGTTTCCCTTACATTTCGTATTTTACCCAAAGGTAATTCTGCAGTATGTCTTATTGCTGGAACCAGATAACCCAAAAAACAACTGCCGGACCAATTCTCAGGTAACCATTTATATGCTTTTTTTCCACAAATAAAATCATTACTTTGGTACTCCTGCATGAAACATTTTTCTATCTTTAATAGACAATTGCTTAGTTAAGACTGGATTGTCACGTACTGCATTTAATGTAGTTTTCATTGAACTCAAATATGAATTATAGTTAGTATCACAAACAGTACCCCCACTTTTGACTTTAATGTAACATTTATAACACATTGTTATATTACCATTACTCCAGCCCACCTGGAGGGTATATAAAAAAAACTTTCCCAAGTCTCATTTTATCCCCAGAGGGACAGTGGACATTAACAGTCTTTTATGCTGTTGGTATAGCTGTACAACCCCAGCAATTTGAAAAGTTTATAGTCTCTGTATACACATGCTTTATGGCCAGGTATGTGTTAAAGTTTGGATGCCAGTCTATAAACAGTTCATCACGTCTTCTCACTTTTACTTGTGTGGTTGAGTGCAGGGAAAAACCACAATAAGAGAAAAATTGTCACATTTATAGTCAACAAATGCACAGTTAACAAAATAATTATGCAATAGTTCTTGGGTTGCTCTGCTTTTTTGTTTGCTTTACTCTTGGCCATTTTGCCCTTGTGTATTAGTCACAAAGTTCTTATTCAGCTGAAAGTTCTTTTATCTGAAAAAGAGTTAAACTGCAAAACAGATTTATTTATTAACAGTTTTTTATATAATTAGCTAATGAACTGTCAGCCTCCAGCTCTGCAGGCATGAGAGCTTTCCACTGAGGCACATAATATGCCCTTCCAAATACTACTTCAAAGGGGATCAAACCCTTTACATTTGTTACTGTTTTCATGCTCAGCAATGCTAGAGGTAAACAGCAAATTCAATTCTTCTGAGTCTCACTCATCAACTTCCTTCCTTCACATTTATTCAACTCTATGAAGTCCATACAAATAGTATGGAACGGATATGGTGGTGTGAAACTCCCTTGCTTGTTTTTAAATGCTCCTTGTGCATGGTGCTTGTTACAAGTATGACAAGCTGCACAAAATTTTATTGTATATTTTATGTATTCATATATTTGCACAAAATTTTATTGTATAATTTATGTATCCATATATTTGGAATATTCTATTTACTAACTGTACCATCCCCCCTGTTGAGACATGGCTCTGCCCATGGCTCAACAAAGCTGCATATCTAAATAAATTAGACGGCAATATTGTTTTTTTTTCTTTGGAAATGTACAGTTCATTTTCAAAAATTGCACCTTGTTTTACCCATTTTTGTTTTTCTGCTTTTGTAGTAAGCATCTGCATTGTTTTTAACATGTCTAAATTTAAAATCTCAGAGGGTTGTAATTTCTCATTTAGAAATAAAGTGTCTGAGTCTGAGGTGCATTACCTTTTGAAATTTTATCCTGTTGTTTTGTATGAGCTACACATTTACAAATAGCTGCTTTGGTAGGCAGTTGAATAGATTCTAATAGCTCCAAAATAAATTGCATGATTAATAGGTTTTTCACTGGATGTAATCATCCCTCTATTTTCTTTATTGTTGTGCAAACACATGCACTGTAGAAAAAGCATACTGATTATCAGTATATATGTTTACTTTCTTGCCTTTTACTAAAATACATGCTCCTGTCAAAGCTACCAGTTCTGCTGCTTGAGCATACAAGTTGTGTGCACAGTTTGTGCTTTTAAAATTTTAGTGTCTGTAACTACTGCATACCCCACCAGATTTTTTCCTGTAGGACCCCTTTTGCATGAGCCATTCACGTAATATGTCACCTCAGCATTATTTAAGGGCATATCTGTAAGATCTTGTCTAGGTAAAGCTAACTGTTCATAGGAGGTTGACTCAGCAGTATGGTCATACATGAAAGATGTCTAGCAGGAGAAAGGTATGCAACTTTTTTTTTTTTTTGAATTATTGCAACTGCATGAGGCATTCTTAATGTGAGAGGGTGGAACAACACTACTGAGGCTGAAGCCTGCACTGCCATTGCTGCTGCAACTACTGCTTGTACACAGTGAGGCAAAGATTGCACCACTGGGTCTAACTGTGATGAATAGTAAGCTATGGGGCATTGCTTATCCCCATGTTGTTGCTTTAATACTGATGTCATGTACCCTTGCTTACAATTTACGGTCTGAAAAAAAAACGTTTGTGATAACTTGGAAGTCTTAAAACTAATGAAGAAGCTATTAACTGCTTTAACTTGCAGAAAGCCATTTCTGCTTTTGTTTTCCATTGTAAAATAATTTGGTACCCAGCTTCAACAAAAATTAGTTGTACCTAAGAAAGACATTATTTCTTTCTTAGTTGTTGGTTTGGGTGCTTGCAAAATTGCTGTTTTTTTTTTTCTTTCTCCCTTTATCTAGTATTTTACCTTTATTGGATATCACATATCCCAGGTATTTAACCTGTGTTTTTTTTTCAAAGTTGTAACTTACTTTTGTTTACTTTGTCCTTGTATTACTAAAAATTTTAATAATGCTACTGTATTTACCCTGCACTGCTGCTGGGTGCTGCTAGCAAGATGTCATTTACATAAAGTAAAATTTGACTACCTTCTGGTGGGGTAAACCCTGCCAGGTTGCTAGCCATTTTTTTTTTGCAAATATTATTGGGCTCTTACAATATCCCTGTGGTAGTCGAGTATATGTATACCTTTTACCCTGAAATGTAAATGCAAACCAATATTGACTATCAGGATGTATAGGTATTGAAAGAAAGCATTGCTTATATTTACCACAGTAAAATACTTTGTTGTGGCTTTAAATCATTCAACAAGGTATGTTGGTCTGGCACCGTAGGTGCTTACTGCATTATTTACAGCTTATAAATCTTGTACCATCTGCCATTTCCTGTTTGCTTTTTAACAGGAAATAGGGGTATCACATGGTGAATCAGGAGATTCTACCAGTACTTCTTTTTTGAGTAATGCTGCTATTATAGGCTTAATTTTTACTTTTGCATCCTTTCTCAAAAGGTATTGTCTTTTCTGTGGTCTAAAAGTTGACTTTGGGGTAATTGTAACTGGTCCTGCTGTTTGAATAAGCCCTACATTTAACTTGCCTGTTGACCACAGAGTTACAAGGCCTCTTCTTTTTCTTTTAATAAAAATGCTAATCAGCTGTCCTCACTAGATTGCAAGTGTACAGCTGTATGTGTCTGTGTCAACCAATTCAGTTTTTGTTTTCGTATCCCTTGTCCTGACATTTTTAAATCAGTCTGTTTTCCCATTTTGTTACCTTTTTTTCCCTAAGTCTGCCCATTTAAAACTTTTGTTTTTTGTCAAGCTGACATGTGGCAGTCTATTGGACTTATACAATCTTATGAATTTCTGAGGTAATGAACAGCTTACTACACTGTTTCCCTCAGTATCCCAACATAAAGTTTGTAATATTAATCTGTCAGCAGGATTTTTTTTTTTTTTTTTCTCTTTTGAACAATTTTTGCTTATATTTGTTATCAGGTCCTGGTGTGCTACAGTAGTATAGAGTACAATGTAACAAGTGCTGCTGATTAGTGTCAAGGGAGGGTACCTTACTGATGGCTACGTTCATCAGTTTTTTGGTTACTGCCCCTGGACCAGTCATAACTAGGTCCTGGCTGTAAAAGCATTTATTTGTCTTTGTGCCTCCATACCCTGCATGGTAGGAACTGCTGCTATGCCAAATATCTGCTTTACTGGATATTTTGCAGAAACTACAATTTTACTTTTTGAGTCATACCTGAAACAGGGTCAGTTATTGCTATATTATGGGAGAGTGGTTCCCTGTATAGCTGTCCATTTGCTGCTATTACTAATATATAATCAGGTGATTCAGAATGTTTTGGTAACTTGGAGGTGTATCAAAGTCCAGGTAGAGCTCAGGCTCAACAATACTAAATCTTTTCATTTTCATCCTCTACATTTGTTTGTACTTTCTTTATTCCCTCTACTACATTTACATTTCCTTTTTCTTTTTACTATTAAAGTGTCTTTCGGGCTTGCAGCCTGCTTGTTCAGTGATCTATCATATGCTTTGTAATAAAGCTACTGATAGGGGCAATGCAACCTTTTAAAAATGCATTTTTTTTTTTTTTTTTAATTGTTGTTTAAAGCATTCTAATAATCTAGCATAATATCCATCTATTGTCTCATTTTCCCATTGTATGCATTAATTAATGCAAGTCCAGTCTGCTCTAAGTTTCCATTTTTTAGAGATTCTGTCTGTCAGACCTTTCACTCAAAATGTTTCAGAATTTCTAAGCTTCTGTTTCCTCTACAATTTGCCCTATGTGCTTGAGGTATGCCTAGTTGGTGCTGCTTTTTGCTTTTGCCTGACGTCCTGCATCAGATTAAAGCTTGTTTAAGGAGTTTAACTAGTGAACGTTTATCTAGTTTACTATCAAATTCATAGTTGTTAACACATTTTGTACAATATCTCACATTATCTGCTTGCTGCAATTGCATATACTTCACATTATCCGTTAGGCGGATCTCATGATTTTCAGTGCATTGATCTCCCATGTCTTAAAAAGACTGTTACGTAACCCTTCTCTTGTACCACGTGGTATCTTATTTCCCCATATCCACAGTAGTGTCTAGAATGACTGTTTACTTTGCTTTGTTATTCCCTGATCTATGACTCAAGATCCTGCTATTACAAACCTTAGCAATAGCACAGTGTAACCTGGTCCCTGATCTAAAACAAAGACAAAGAGGGAAATTCTTCTTACCTGAGCCTCCCGCTTACTGCTGTTTTTTTTCTTGTCTTCCACTTTTCAGCCACAGATCAGAAAGTGGACAGCCTCTTAACAATTCAGTCGGAGGTCTTTTCACTTTAAGAAGAACCATTTTGTCAACTCCTCCTGTGTAGATTTATTACATGCACTCTGACCTGTAGCTAAATTCCGGTCCAATGTTAAATAAATTGTTAAATCAGACTGTAAAAATCATTAGGTTTTTCAAAATGCCAGACAGAAATGCAGGGTGCTCAGATATTAAAGAGTTATGCATTTATGCTCTAATGATTATTAGGAGGCAAAACCATACACAAGCATGTACAGAATTTTGACTGACTTTATTAAGGAAATACCTCCATTTTATAATGTTTACAATCAGCTTTTGCCCACCTCACTGACGTGGTCAGTGACCATCACTACTACTCATAAGAAAATGCTGAGACTTCACTTTTTGAAAAGTTTCTTTCCCATGAGAATATTACAGCCTTGCAAGCACCTGGTCAGTTACAATGTCTTTATGAAGATGTAGCTAATCCAAGGCTCTTAGATTAGTTCAAATACAATGGATGAATGTCTTTTAATACAGTTCTTTGTCTCTCTGTTCACCAGCTGGGTTTTATCACCGTAGTGTTCACAAGGCCATTTTCCTTGGTGGAAGCAGGAAAAAGATACACATGCAGACAGATTCATTATTTTCTAACTTTGCAAATAATATTCACTGAAAGGCATGTTCCAGCCGAGCTGGCTGCTTTCAGGGTCAAGCATTTATTCACATTGCAGCTAAGCTTCAAGCAATAATATGCAAGTTCATTTCTACTATTATTCTAGTAAAACAGAATTAAATGCATTACATATACTATTTTCCAACCTTTGCTCTTCATATAGATTTGAGCACATTTATTCATGTCTAAAGCACACATTTCCCTAACAGTTTATAGATGTTTGAATACATACTTTTCTAATAATATATATATATTTAAATACATATTCTTTTAACAGTTTGTATGTCTGGATACATATTTTTCTGACAGAAATAGATACATTTCTTGTACTCTTATAAGTGTGGGAGTTTGGCATAACGGTTAAGGTATTTACCTTACCGACACAAGGTACAGGGTTTGATTCTTACATGCGATAACTGGCTAGGCTTAAAATAGCCCACGGGGCAATTAGCCTAGTACTAGACTATGAACCAATCATAACTCTATGAATAATTACTAGATGAAAATGAATTAATTTTGTGTGTGTGAGGGTGGCACAGTGGATAGCATTGTTGCCTCACAGCAAGAGGTTTCCCAGTTCAGTCCTTGGCTGAGGTGCAATAATCTAATAAAGCATGTTCAATAGAGTCTTCTACAAGACATATATTACATATTCCTATTTTTGCATGCACATAAAATTTGCTTGGACTGGTAATTTCAACCAAATGTGTCTCTACAGAAACTCTTTAACTTCATAAACATTATGGAATCACATTTATATGAATTTAATAGATTTTAGTATACTTTTAAATTATCTTCCCATGGTCTAACACAGTAATGATATCTACACACCATATTTCCCATATCTTGCAATATTAAACATATCTATATTCTAGAAATTGTTCACATAATGATATTCCTTTATTTCAAAGGTTAGAAATTTCCTTTGCCTTTTTTTCTGCATTAACGTCCAAAAATCCTTATATTTTCCCTCAGCAAAACAGTCACTACTGAATTTAATTTATTAGTTAGTTCTTTGCGGTAACGTTGTCGCCTCACAGTAAGAAGCTGTCCGGTTTGATTCTCAGCTAGAGTGTCTTCTGCGTGGAGACATGCGTGACTGGGCGTACCTTTGTTTAAAGCTGTGCGTCAGGCCTGGCAAGCCGGTACGTAAAAATCAACTGCCAATCATTAGCGGACCAGAGTTCCGCTGTGGCGACCCCTAACCAGGAAAAGCCGAAAGACACAAACAAGTTAGTTCTTTCAAAATAAAATACAGATGTATGGATAATAAATACAGAATGGGGTTTATTATAGCCCCCACCTTCCACTTTTTCTAAGAACATCTTCTGCATGGAGACATGCGTGAATGGGTGTACCTTCATTGAAGGTTGTGCATCAGGCCTGGCAAGCCGGTACGTAAAAATCAACTGCCAATCATTAGCGGACCGGAGTTCCGCTGTGGCAACCCTAACCGGGAAAAGCCGAAAGACACAAACAAGTTAGTTCTTTCAAAATAAAATACAGATGTATGGATAATAAATACAGAATGGGGTTTATTAGCCCCAGCCCACCTTCCACTTTTTTCTAGCATAGATCTCTTCTTTTAATTGGATTTAGTTTTGAGCACCATATGATATGTAATAAATTATTTTTAATTAATGATGTAACAGATAATATCTACCTGTATAATTCAGCGTACCTAGAACATATGTATGGATGAAATATACTTACTTAGCAAATCTCATAGGAATGGCATTCCATTGTTTCATCAATTTTCATGTCTTGTTATTGTTAAAATACATCAACATTTCCAAACTTTATTCAGAGGTTCATAGGTTCATAGGTGTGTACTAAGCTAATGGCCCTGAAGTCTTTACAAGCCTAGCCCCTAAAAAAATTGCCCACCCAGTGTTAGTTCACAGTGCCCCTATCAATAGGGCAACTGGAATGATCCTTGGAGTGAACTTTCTGTTACCAATCCGCTCGTCAAGATTTCTCTTGAATAGGGCCAGCAAGGTTCTCTGGTTGACATGAACGGGAAGTTTATTCCAGAGTATGAACCTGGCCCTCCAGCATGTTCTGTTAATTGTGGTAATGAGGCTGTGATCTCTGGAGTGTGTGGCGTGGGATTGTGATTTCATAAGATCTAACAAATAGGCATATTAAAATCTGTATTCCCAGTTTTGTTAGTTTAACCTAGGTCTTTATCTTAGTTTCTTCAGTTAAAATCTAACAGGTTCTAACTCTTTTAATAATAATAATAATAATAATAATAATAATAATAATAATAATAATAATAATAATAATACACATTTTTCCATCCAGTATTTATTTTTATAGCAATAGTTACATCATCTGCATATACCATACACAACAGTATGAAAATACCACTTTTTTATTTCCCATGTAGCCTCATTAGCATATTGTAAACATTTCTAAATAACAGCATTCATTACAACTACAAACAATATTCCACTAAAGAGGTATCCATGTTTCACAACTATAATAGTATTTTAGGTATGATCATATGCAGTACACATAATTTATTTATTTATTTCCAGTTTGACTACCGTGGAAGTTAACTGGGCCCAGAGAGCATGTTTTCAATGGAGAAAAGAAGCAGATTACAGTAAAGATAGCAGTCCAATAAAAATAAAAGTACAAGTACAAATACATATTAAATAATACAAAGTGTGAGCAATATTTCCCATAGTGGAAACATATCGTGCAGATACATTTTAACAAATTCACAAAGTTAATCTTAAAAGTCAAAAGCTATTTACAATATTTACAGAGTGTGAGAGATCTTATGGGAATTAGGTATAGAAGGTCATAGCCAGCTATAAGGTGCTTAGCAACTCAGGAGGATACACTCCCAGGGGCTTTTGTTAAAGATTTCTAGGTAGGGAGAATATAGTTACATTTCCATTTGGAGGAGAGGTAGGTGTAAAGCTGAGTTTTGAAGTTGTTTGTGTTTGACATTGTCCTCAGTGTGGAAGGGAGAGAGTTGCATTTCTTACCTAAGGAGAAGGAGAGGAGAAGTTGTCCAGCAGGATGTTTAGGTTTGTGGACAGTAATTAAGTTTTGGTGTTCAGATCTGAGAGTTCTATTTGGAGTGTATGGGGGAAGGATGTTAGTTAGAGCAGGGCATTTGGTTGGAGTAAATATTAGTCTATGTGCTGTAGTAAGCTGGAGGAAGTCCAGGTAATTTATGAATTCTAACCAGTTGAGGGATTGGAGGGTAACACAGTGATAAGTGGAATGTTTGGCTTTGGTGGCAAATTTAGACATTTTGTTATAACAGCTTTCAAGTTTGGAAGTGATGGAAGAGGATAGGTTAGTTAGTAGTGGGGTGCCGTACAGGAGGGAGGGAAGGAGGTAAGAGGAGGACAGAGTATGCCTGGTAGAAGTAGAGAGGAAGTGGTTGTTCCTGTATAGCATACCTAGTTTTTGGTGGGTTTTCTTTATATTTTGCTGAACATGGATGTCGAACTTGAGGTGTTTGTCTATAGTTACACCAAGTAGTTTGGCAAAGGGAACAACTTTAATTGGTGAGTTGCTTTGGCTAAGGAGTTGGAAGGACTTTTTATCAAAAGAGAAAGATTTTGAGGGTGTGAATAGTAGTATTTTAGATTTGTTAGCATTAGCATTGAGAGAAAGGTGATTTTGGCGCATCCAGATTTCAGTAGTTGAGAAGACAGTCTGAGTTTTTGATAGGAGTTCAGGGAGTTTAGAGACAGAGCAGACAAGTGCAGTCATCTGCTTATTGGATGACTTTGGCATTAGGAATAGCAGAGTGAAAGTTATTGATAACGATATTAAACAGCATTGGTCCAAGAATGGACCTCTGTGGTACTTCGGTAGGGGTGGGTAAGAAAGGTGAGGTGCCTTTCTTCCATTTCACAGCCTGAGCTCTATCTGGCAGATAGCTTGAGAACCAGAAAAGAGTGTTTTGGGAGAGATTTAGGTTTGGGAGGTGACTTAGAAGGTGCTTATGGGAACCAGTATCAAATTCTTTAGAGAGATCTAGGAGCACTGTGGATACTAAGTTCCCAGAAACTCGGGCTTGATTGACAGTTTCTAAGAATGAGAGTAGAGCTGTTATGGTGCTATGTCCTGGTCGGAAGCCATGCTGGGTAGGGTAAGAAGTTGGTTATTAATCAGAAAAGGCATAAGTTGGAGGTGGATGCATTTTTCTAGGATTTTGAAGACTGGAGAGAGAAGAGCTATAGGGCAGAAGTTTGAAATGTTAGTGTTTTTGCCTCCCTTGTGGAGAGGAAGAATAAAGGTGGAATGCCAGAGTTTAGGGACATAGGATTCCTTTATGGATCTGTTAATTACGTTACTAATTGGGAGAGCTATACCATCAGCAGCAGATTTGAGAAAGGAAGAGGGGATGTTGTCAGGTGTATAGGAGCAGGGTTTAAGTTTGGATAGAAGTCTTTTTATGTAGTTAGTGGAGATAGGTTTAAGCTGAAACATAGGGGGGAAATTATTTGGGGACTTAGATGAGGTGCAATGTAGGAGAGATAGGTCGTTCTTGGGAAAAGTTTTCGTTAGGTCAGGTATTGACTCTATAATGAAAGATTTGAATAGTGAGGCTAATTTGAGGTCAGATTTACTTGGGTCTGGACAGGGGTTATTTTTAGAGCCTGGGTTGAGGAGTGAGTTTATGGAGTTCCAAAAAAGTCTAGGGCTTTTGGGGGGTTGGACTGGAGCTTAGTGTAGTAGGATTTTTTGTCTTTGAAAATTTATTTTTTGCAAAGTTACAGAGCTGTGTATATTGGAGAAGGGTTTCAGGAAGTTTATTCTTTTAGTAAAGCTTCCAGGATTTGTCTGTTTGATGCATAATTTGCTCTGTTTCTTTGGTTAGCCAAGGGGCAGTTATAGTTTTTATTCTTTTTTTCCTCGGTGGAGCTAGGGAATTTAGAGCATCTAGGAAAGTAGAATTAAAGTGGTCTATGACTTTATTGAGTGGAAGGGTTTTTAGAATGTTTTAATTCATTTGTTTGAGATAGAGAAGGTTTTGGGGTTGAATTTACTAAGGTTGTGGGTCTAAATATATTGATGTTGGTGTAGATGGGAGGTGGTTGCACGGTAAATTAAAGCTGGGAGGTAGTCACTAATAGAGTCAGGGATGGTGCCAGAGTTGGTAATTTTATTTGGATGGGTGACTAAGATCCAGTCAAGAGTGGATCCTCGGGATTTGGTTTATTGAGTCTCTGGTGATGGAGTGGGTTACTTGAGTAAATTTAAAGAGGTTAATAGACAGGGAGCATATGGGACTGTTGATTTTATTCCAGTCGATGTTTACATCACCTAGCATGTAAGTTTCAAGGTTAATTTCAGCTGAATAATATGTAATCAATTTCCCTCTAACCAGTATTCTCCTAGAAACTGTAACATGAATAAATGATATATGTTACCATAAGGTATGTTTTTCTATAATACATGTAACAATTTTGCCATTATCTTTCTTCCTTCAAATAGACTCCATTAGTTCTTTAAGTAATAGTAATAGATTCTTAATGTTTCCTATGTCATATATTCCTTCATATAATATGTCTTGTAATATATTGTTCATTCCTTTTTGTAAAACCTGCATAAAAATGTTGTAGTCAGTATTGCCTACCATAAGTGGTTTCTAGTTTCTTATATCTTGCCGATCTCCTTTTCATTTACACACAAACTTAAATATACCTTCAATGCTGCCTGCATACAGAATACTATAGTCAAGCCAGCCATTCAAAACATATACAAAGGCTAGTTCCTGTTATAGTGTCAAAGTTCCATACCCTATGCCACCTGAACTTGACACACTATTTTCATTAAACCCCTGAGTGTCATATCTGAGTATTTTTTGTATACCAGGTGTGGTTTATACTTTGGTGTAAATATTCATTATTATGGAAGATTAATTAGTACACAGCTGACCTGAAACAACTAATAAGGATGCCATCTTTTCTTCCTTGTGTGCTTTTTTTTGAAAAAAAAAGGGATCAATAGCCTTTGCTTTACTCTGTAAAAAGTATCCCTGTCTATATGAGTTTGATTTTGTTCTGATTCTATGTCATTTGTTTTCCTCTCTCGAATAATCACTTCCTCCTCCATTTGTATCAATATTTACTCATAGACCTGTGAACAATATTCATACGCTATCTCTTCATGCTTCCATAACCACGATTTCACTTGTCTATAGATTTTTAAAAATATTTCTTTTTAAGTTCTCCACTACTGCTAGTCTGTTGTAAAACATCTCAGGTAGCAGTATTCTGTAGTTTTAGTGCATTAGACCCTTACCAATTTGTAAATAAGAGGAATAATTTTCTAATTTGCTGCAGGGAGCAGCATGATCTGGAAAAGCTACATTGTATATTCCATCTTTTATTTCTGTTAAACTATAGAAAAGAAAATATAATCAGTCTCAGTACTTAACATTCCTCTGTGGTATTTGTAGGTTATTTTATTTTCCAGGAGTGAATTTTCCATGTGTAATAACTCTTTACATATGTTAATATATCATTTTATTTTCACAGATAATTTGTATACAGTATAATTAAAGTATTCTATTAAGACTACAACCGTGTTTTTATCCATTTTAAATCACATATCACAAATCTTCCTGGAACCAAAACTGTTTTCTCAAAGCAATAATATGCTTTGAGTTTACTAATATGGCAATACCTGAACATAAATGACTAATGGTCGAGAGTATGTCTCCTTTCCATAGAACTTTCATGTGAGCTTTTTGTACATAATTTAGCAGTCTGATATCTTCAAGATAAATGTCAGCAGCTTTTTCATATGTACCATTCTATAACTATAAACACATAATTCCATTTTTAATACTACTAACATTCAATTTATATGAAGGAAATGCTATCCTTTCCATTTTTGCAGCTTTTTTCTGTTGTTGTAACAACAGCTTTCATAGGTTCATAGGATCATAGATTGTTACTTGGCTAATGATCACTAGGGACCTTACAAGCCTAGTTGCATATCCCAAACCATTTGGGTCCTGAGTATCATAGGCATTTATATGGGGCATGTTAGTACGGAAGTAATTAAGAATTTGTATGGGGTGTTAGGATAATACTTTTATTGATGGCCTCTGTCCATAAGGGACATTGGGTCCATCCAGTTGTCAAGGTTTTCTTTGAATAGGATGAGGGATGAACTCTATTTTTCATGGTTGGGGGGGCCTGTTCGATAGTGCTGAGATCCTTTGGGTCATTTCCTAACTCTTTTACCTATTGGGTTTTGTTACTTTCTTCCACATCCGAGCTGAAGGCATATCATCACTGGGTTCTTGTTCAGTAATCATTTTTTTTTGTAGCAGACCAATTTCAAGACCTTTTGATTGTATCTCTATTAAAATAAGAACTTAATCAGAATAAATTTACCTAGTGTAACCACAGTATTTAAACGTGCTTTTGCATCATGTGACTATATACAAATGTTTCTTATCTACTCAAGCACACCTTGCAAGATATTTTCTTCTCTTATATTTATGAATATATATATATATATATATATATATATATATATATATATATATATATATATATATATATGTAAACCAGCAGTTTTTAAAAACTCTGCTTAAAAATATAAAACATTATTAAACCTTTAAACATACAGTCAGTTTTGTGCTGTTTTTTTAAGATCATATAGTTGTTTTGTGTTATTTAGAGACACCATTTTTTAATCCATTATTGGTTTGAAAGTTACTTAACCTTTTGATTGTAAATCTATTTCAGCAGCCTCTAACTGTGGTGAATCTGTCGCCCATCCAGTCAAGATGAAGTAGAAGGACATTGTGGGTTCTGTTCAAGCAGCTTTATTATATACAAACATAAACATATATACAAACTAGTTGTTTCATGCATAGATGTTCACACTCTGGCTGTACTCACAAAATGGCACTGAAGCTAGCATCTGCCTGCTATTTATATATGCATGTTCAGGTCTTAGAAATGCTTCTTAAAGGTACAACACATATGTTATTCTACATCCTCCCTCTTTGAGAAATGACATTGACAACAATGAATGACATGCCCTAGGTACAAAGTAGTTTTCCATCATGCAATTATACAAAACTATATATATATATATATATATATATATACACATATATATATATATATATATATATATATATATATATATATATATTTAACTACATCCATGTTGCGGTGTATCTCACACTGTGTCTAGAGATGCGACCAAATCATGTGACATATAAATTGGAATTGGATTTAGCAACTGGGATTGTCTCTGCTGAATGTTCAAACTTAGGGATGTAATGAACATTATCAGAAATGGTAGTGGGAATCAAGACACATTCTGGAACAGGAACATTGTTGAATCACTCTGAGATTTAGAGTCTATATCATAGGAACACTGCTGCAATAATGGTGATACAGGAAGTAGATGTCTGCAATTTCTCCTGCATCCACACCCTCATATTTCACCAGATAGGATCTCAGCTCTTCACATATATTTGTTACTTGACCAATCTGGTCGAAACCTTTTGCTGTTTGCATCCTCACTGTCTCTCCTTCTTTCAATAGACAAAGAAATCTGCTCGATTTGTGGTAGATGAACTTCTGGAAAGAATGCTTTCTAAATAATTGGGCTTTGACTGCTTTGTTGTTTTTTGCTTTAGACCTCAATAAACTGGAACTGATAGGCAGTGTTGTTCTGGTTTGCCTAGATAGAAGTCTCTGAGCAGGTGAGCCAAGTATATTGTCATGGGGTATGTTTCTGAGATTGATTAAATTCAAAAAGACATCGGTATTGTCACACTTTGACTTCTCAAGTAATTGCATTGCACTCTGTACTGCACGTTCAGCTAGTCCACTTGACTGCGGATATTATGGACGACTAGTAACATGTGCAAAGTCCCATTCTCTTATAAATTTCTGAAATTCCTGACTGGTAAATTGGATACTATTGTCAGAGTTAAGCTTTTGTGGACTTCCATGGACTGAGAAATGATGTTTCAGCTTGGTAATAACAGTTGTGGATGTTAGGTTAGGTAGTAAATTGATCTCAAACCAGTTGGAATAAGAGTCTACCAGTACTAAGTAATGTTGATTGTTCCACTCGAATATGTCAATGGCTATTGTTGACCAAGGTAGTTCATGAACTTGACTTAGCTGAAGTGGTTCTTTTTCCAAATGTGGTTTAGTACTATTGCATACTGAACAAGAAGAAAGTACTCTATCAATATCTTTTGCTAGAGAAGTCCAAAATACTAGTCCTCTCGCCCTTCTTTTGGTAGCTTCAGAACCTGTGTGACCATGATGCAAAATCTGGATGTATTCGTGTTCTAAGGAAGCAAGAACAACAATTTTAGGTCCTTTGAAAATAATGCCATCTTCCATCAACATCTCATCTCTGTAAGAAAAGTAGGGTTGCACTTCAGGTGGTATACTAGATTGCTTTGACAGCCAACCAACATTGATGAAGTGGTTTAGCTTTTGCAAAATTGGACCAGTCTATGTAGGATCTCTTAGCTCATCAAGTCTTGTGGTAGAAAAATTATGCACTTCCATAACATCAAAGTCAAAATTTTCTATGTCACGCTGTTCTGTTGTATTTCTGGGCGATCTGGATAAGGTATCAGCCAGATAAAGAAGTTTTCCTTTTGTATAGACCATTTTGAAGTTGTACTTTTGCAATTTAAGCATCATTCTTTGCAATCTTGCTGGAGCTGAATGCATAGACTTCTTTAAAATAGTAACCAGAAGTTGAGGATCAGTTTCAATCTGAATATCTCGACCATAGATATAATCATGAAACTTGGAACATGCAAATACTATTGCCAAAAGTTCTTTCTCAATCTGAGCATATTGCATTTCGGTTTGGGTAAGTGTTCTTAGATGCATATGTTACTTGTCTACCCTCTTGAAGAATAACTGTGTCAAGATCAAATTTTGAAGCATTGCAGGAAAGGATTGCTGGTTTGTTGACATCACTGTATCTTAATGTAGATGGAGTAGTAATTTTCTGCTTAAGGTCTTCAAATACTTTCTGGTGATATTCTAACCACAATCATGTAACATTCTTACATGTTAGTGCTCTCAAAGGTGCTGTCAACTCACTAAAGTCTGGCATAAACTTGCGTAAATAGTTGACCATACCAAGAAAACATTGTAGAGCTTGTATATTATCTGGTGCTGGCATCTCAAGAATGGCTGCTTGCTTGGATGGGTCTGATTTCAAGCCAATGCTAGGAAATAAATAACCTACATAGGTAATTTCTGGTTGTCTGAATTTGCACTTTAGAGGATTGAACTTTAAGTTCACCTTATGTGCTCTGTCTAGAACTCTCTTAAGTTTTCTGCCATGCTCTGCTTTACCATTGCCTCTGACTAACAAATCATCTACTATTATGGCACAAGGATAACCTGAAAAAATTTGCTCCATTGCACGCTGAAAGACTTCACTTGCAGAATTAATTCCAAATGGCATTCTAAGATATCTGTATCTTCCAAATGGGGTACTGAATGTAGTCAGTAATGAAGATTTGCGATCAAGCATCACTCTCCAAAATAAACTTTTTGCATCTAAGACGGAAAAAACAGTGGCATTTGGTATTAGAGCTGAGGCTTCTTTGACTGTACACATGGAATGATACTGTCTCTTCAATGCTTTGTTCAAATCTCTTGTTCCGATACATATTCTGATTTTGTCTGAGCCATTTTTGTAAGTTGCTACCATGGACGACACCCATTCAGTAGGTTCTGTAACTGGACAAATTACACTTTGCTGCACCATTCTGTCCAGCTGAGCTTTGACTTTATGCTGCATAGTTATTGGAACTTTTCTTGCAGGTCTGACTACTGGACTGATCTCTGGGTCTAACATCATAGAAAACACAACTGGAAGTTTGCCCAACTTGTCATTGAAAACATCAGCATACTCTGAAAAAATAGTTTTAGTGAAGCTGTAACTGGGACGTGCTTATTTGATGAACTTATTTGGTAAAAGAGAGCAGATTCATTCTCAAACTGTCTCTGAGACCTAATAATGACTGCACAGTTCTTTAAACTACATAGAATAACATGAAAGCACTACTGAGCTTTTGGTTTGAATTTATTCACCTCCACTAAACAGCCTATAAGTGCAAAGTACCTTGGCAAGGTAAGGGAAAAAAGCACCAAACCAGGCTTGTCCAAGAGTCAACTTCCAGTGATTTCTCCTGTCCACCTGGTGAATCTGGGCATACTGGGGCAATGCAGCAATTGCCTCATGTACACAGACAACCCTCTCCTACCACCCAACACTACAACCTGCGAGAGATGCACTTACATAGCCAAACTGGAAGCAAAGCTCTCTCCAGCCAAGATTGTGCTAGACAATCAAGAGCAGAAGGTTAACACCTGCACTGCACCTCAAGCAACATATAGCCCTTCAAAACCCTCACCACCAACACCCACACACAGCAACACTAAGCACACATATGCAGAGGCCCTTAACATTAACCTGCCCAAGCAACAAGGACCTCCGAAGCTGAAACACAAGCAAACATCAATCATAACCAAAGTATCACATAGCTCACAACACCAGTGTGCCACTCAACAAAAGCCCCTAAGGGACAACATACCCAACACTTTAGCCATAGGTGACTCTATAGTCAGGCACACTGATGTCCCACTCCCCAGGTTGAACAAGGAGAAAATTGCAGTTGGCTGCCTGCCGGGTGCCAGGATCTGCCACATAATACATGCACTCAGGTCACTCTGCAACAAGTACAAATATGACTCTGTCATTGTCCATGTTGGAGTTAAAGACTTGAGACATACCTCCCTGGAATACATGAAAAGAGACATGGAAGAGCTCTTGGATCATGTGACCCAGGCAGGTATGACCCTAGCCCTGAGTAGCATCCTGCCTTCGCCCAGAATGATACCACAGTATAAGGACAAAATGATTGACTTCAACAATTGGCTAAGCTTCTGGAGTCATTCAAAGGGGATCCAGTATCTGTCTGCCTGGGACGACATGACTGACAAACCACGATGCTTTGCCAGAGATGGTCTGCACCTGTCACCTCTTGGATTTAGGTTACTGGCTAAGACTCTTGCCACCCCTAAAGTGCCTTTTGTAGGCAAGGCTCAAACCACCACCATAACAGGTACAAGTATGCAAAATCAGAAGGTAATGCTACTGAATGCTAGAAGTCTAAACCCGCACTGTCTTGAGGCACTCCTAAAAATGGAGGACATCAATATCTGTGCAGTAACTGAAACCTGGTTCAAGGCTCCAGAGAGCACCCCTGCAATACCAGGCTACAACTCTTACCACACTTTTTGGCCACCAAACCAGGACCAAAACACTAAAGGTGGAGAAGTGTCCATATTCACCAAGGATATTCAAACATCCAGGCTAGTTGCCCAACACAATGCATCCGAAATTCTCCAGGTGCAACTAACACTAGGTAAGACTGCAATCCAAATTGTAGCCTGCTACAGATCCCCAACCATGCCCCAAGATTCTCACTACACCTTCCTAAACATACTGGAAAATATTAAGATACAACCAAACACCCTAATACTGGGTGATTTCAACTACCCTACCATTAACTGGGAAAACTACTCGTGTATCAACATTTTTACCCAACGGTTCTTGGAATTCATAAATTCCAATGCCCTGGATCAACTAATCCATAGTCCCATCAGAGGCTCCAATATCCTGGACCTGATCATTACCAACATGGGAAATTGATGCTCCACACCAGTAGTCATCCCCTCATTGGTTAGGTCTGACCATAAGCTAATCATCTTTGACATCCACATCCCACCCCCCCAGTAAGGAAACATCCGTAAAAAATCTTCTCCAAGACCAACTTAATGCTACTCAAGTCAGAAGTGACAAACTTCATGACACCTATGCAGACGGGAACTGAAAGTTTGACTGCCAAATCCTACACTAAAGCACTGTACGAGCACATAAACTTGTGCATGAATCGTGCCATCCCAAATAGAACCAAGATGCTCTCTGCCAAAGCAGGAAGCCAATCTGGTGGTCCCCTGTCATAAACAAACTATACAACAGAAGGAAGCAACTGTTGCAGGAAAGAGGAAAATCCCAGGATGCAAAAAACTCCCTTACCAGCCTCCTTAAGAAGCTGAGATCCCTCATAAAATCCTCCAAAGCTAGTTATGAAAATAAAATTGCCAAAGTTTCCAAAGACAACCACAAGGCATTCTATAGCTATGTCAAGAATCTAAATGGCAATCCTCAGATCTGCTCTGAGCTACAACAGAATGGCATTAAATATACTGATCCCAAGGACATTGCCAATATCCTGGCAGATCGATTCAGTGCCAACTTCACCCTCCTCTCACCCCTTAAAGTGCCCATCTCAATACCGAAAGATCGCCAAATTCCAGTAATCACAGCCACACAGGTAAAGCCGCACTCTCCAAAGATTAGAATACAGCATCCATGGGACCAGACGATATCCCGGGCTGTGTACTACATGAACTACAAAATGAACTGGCACCTCACCTAAGTGTCATGTTTAATCATAGCCTTACCTCAGGCTTTGTGCCCAATGAGTGGCGCACAGCTACAGTTATCCCACTCCACAAGAAGGAATCCACTTTGGATCCTAAGAACTACCTTCCCGTCAGTCTGATGAGCCTAATCTGCAAGGTCATGGAAGGTATTATCATGGAACTTATAAATAAAGACATTGGCAACCTTCAAACACTGAATCCCACCCAGTTTAGGATCTTGAAGGGCCGATCGTGTCTCCTGAACCTGATTGGCTTCTTTGAATCAGTCTCCAAAGCCGTGGATGAGGGTAAGATGGTTCATGCAGCCTATATGGACCTCACCAAGGCCTTCAACACCATCTCCCACTCTGGAATCATAGATAAACTTACTAAGCTGGACATAAATCCCTATGTCACTCAATGGGTTGCCAACTGGCTTACTGACAGAACCCAGACTGTAAAAGTAGCTGACTCCAAATCCAGCTCCAGACAGGTGACAAGTGGAGTACCTCAGGATTCAGTCCTGGGACCTCTCTTATCTGGCATCTACTTTTCTGAAGTACAGGCCAACACTAAGGGACTCTGGCTAACAATGTTCATAGGTGATTGCAAACTGGGAGCCATTATTGAATCCCCAAATTATGTGGATATTCTACAAAAGGGCCTTACAGAAACAGATGCTTGGTGCCAGAGCCATGGGCTCAAGCTCAATGCCAAGAAGTGTATAGTTATCCCTTTTGGGAAAAAGCATGTACCCATGAATTACCACATAGGTGGCAGTACATTAAACACCGAAAGACTGATAAGAGACTTAGGAACACAGGTGGACAGTGGTCTCACCTTCAATAACCACATCGCCACAACAGTCAGGAAATCCTTCTATGTGGCACACCTCATCACTAAGGGCTTTTCATCCAGAAAAAAGGATGTCATTGTCCCACTGTACTCATCCCTCATTAGACCCATCATAGAGTACAATGCCTCATTTGGTATGTACCTCACAAGACATCTGTAACAACTGGAAAGGCCGCAGAAACACCTCACTAAAAGAATCACAGGCCTAAAGCAGATGCCCTATGCTGACTGACTAAAAAACTCCAGCTACATTCTGTCACATATCGTCTACTTAGAGGCGATCTCAGTTTTACATACAAGGCCATGTTAAACCCAGAGCTGATGTACATGCTACACTTAAGAAATCCCAATCCATCAGAGCCACACGCTGCAGGGACCTAAACCTTGTTATCACAATGAACAAAACATGCTGGAGGGATAGGTTCTTGACCCAGAGACTCTCCATACTCTGGAATAGACTGCCCATACATGTCAAGCAGAGCACCTCCTTGGCCCTCTTCAAAAGGAACCTTGACAACTGGATGGGAGATAGGAAATTTACCCCTGGGGTCACATCAGTCTTCTTGCTAGACAGGGGTGCAGGGAAGTAAATATTGTGGGAAGAAATAGCCAGGGAATTGTTATGGATAGGATTGTTCAGGCCCTGGGGCTGATAGCCTAGTACCAAACTATGAATTTATGAACCTATATATATAAACTAATTGTCTCATGCATAGATGTTCACACTCTGGCTGTACTCACAAAATGGCAGTGAAACTAGCATGTGCCTGCTATTTATATATGCACGTTCAGGTCTTAGAAATGCTTCTTAAAGGTACAACACATATGTTATTCTATAGAATCCATACCCATCCTATTTATAAATTCATTAGATAAAGATTTATCTCTACTTTATCTTTCAATCCCATACGTAAAACACCATTATCCTCCACGATACTCCTTACCTGCAGTAGCCCCCTTAATCTCCCTACAGGAAAAGAGTTGGGAAAGCTCCCTGGTGTCCTAGCCAAATTTCAACTAGTCAATATGAATATCACCTTGAGTGTCCCTCGAAAATAAGCCACTGCCCTAGTGGGACTAACTCTATCAACAAACAATAAGCAAACAGACAGATAATGAAGTAAATACATAAATACATTTTAGCTAGAAAAAACAATTGCATTTAACTAGAGCCCTTATGTGATAATGCAACTTGAATCTGAAAGATCTGTAATTATTAGCATTTCTTAGGATGGGCAAAGGGAATTCCAGAAGGCAGATCTCTGGTGAGAAATGATAACTTTCCTAGTAATCAGTAAAAAAATTGAATAGTGAAAAAGAAGTGCCTTTTTCTATTGTCAGCAAACAGAATAATGGGAAGAATTTGTCGAAGACTTATGCCTCCTTCACCTTTCTGTTCCTTTCCTCCTGAATGCTATTCCATCACTTGTCCCTTACATTGTGATGAGTTCACATCAGCTCTACTCCCTCTTATTTTACATTATGTAGATAACAAGCAGATCTTTGATAGCACACCTTTGTACACATCCTGCCAGTCCTGAATCTGTTTCCTCTGCATGCCTTACTCAGTGGAAGTTGCACTTAAGTTGTACATGGAACAGTAAGTACAGCATCCATCGAGTCCATTCCTCTAATTATACACCTGCCTTAACCAATTCCTTTTCACAGGGCTCTGAGGGTTTATCCTATGTGGTGATTACAGCATCAGATGTTCTTCCCCCTCCTCTGTCCTCTTTACAGATGCTACACATAATTACATAATTTGTATGTTTTCTTTGGTCTGATGTCTCTCCACTGAAGTGCATTAATACTTTTTTTTTTTTTTTTTTTTTTGCATTTACCTCCAGCTGGCACTTACTAGTTAATACAACAGTTTTACTTAGCAGTCCTCTGAAAAGTTTGCTTGAAACTAGGACCACCATTTGCAGCTACCATATCAACATATAAACTGATGTTTTCCAGTTCCAGAGTGAAACCTGGGACAAATATAAATGCAGGACAAATACCAGGACTGAATAATGTTGCACCATAATGGTGACTGTCTTCTTCATAAACAAATTTCTTTTAGCTATCACTGTGTACTTTCATTTAGCTACTTTTGCATGTGCCTTGCCATTTTGGGACCTTGTTAATTCTCGTTAATATTCCCATTTACCCCCTTTATGACACTGTATCATAAAAGGTCTTGCTGAAATCCAGATGCATAACAGATCCTGTGATTCTTTTTCTTGACTTTTGTGACCATAATTATTTTCTTCCTAGACCATGTTTGCATGCCTTCTTTCTTGTGCATACTTTGCAACTTTCCTTGTTCTTGCAGATTCTCCCTGGTTTTACATCATATATGTTAATAGGTTCATAGGAGGTTACTAGGCTATTGACACAAAGGTATTTACAGGCCTAGCTGTATGTACCCAATATAATACTAGAGGAAGGATATTGCTTAAACTCTAGGTCTTAATTAACAATGACTGCCCATATCTAGGAGGGTCATAGGTGAAATGCCCGGCAGATATTTATGGTTTTCCATCCAGTCATCCAGACTTCACTTAAACAGAGTCATAGAGGGGCTCTGTTTAATGTGGATTGGTAGCCTATTCCAGAAGAGTGGAAACCTCTGGGAGACACACATGTCTTTCCAGCAGGTCCTATTTATGTTGCAAGCCAGGTTAAGGTCCCCAGACCGTGTAACTCATGTCTCATTTAACTTGCGAATGTGTAGGATTTCCATTAAATTTAGATCAGAGATTGCTCTGTAGGCCAAGGACAAGTCTCCTCCAAGTAGTCTGTACACTACTGAGTACAGTGACAATGATTTCAGTCTGTCAATGTATGACGTACTGGAGACCTTGAATTTTCTTAGTTAGAAATCTCTGAGGTTTCTCAGGTTGCTGTAAGTGCCTGGTAAGGTATATACCAAAGGGAAAATTGTCCTCGATTATTGGTCTGTTGAGGGATGAGTAGAGGGGAGTTATAACCTCTTTCACTCTTGAGGCAATGTCTTTGCTAATGAGGTGGGCAACGTGGAATGCCTTCCTTACCACAATAGACACATGGTGGTCAAAGTTAAGGCCATAGGCAACTTGTGCTCCCAAGTCTCTCACTACTGAGTTGGTGCTTAGGTTATTATTATTTATGTGACAGTCAGCAGGGATATCGTTTTTACTGAAGGGGATGATAATGCATTTTTGGCACTGAGTTTGAGTCCATGGCTTTGGCACCAATCACTGGTCTGTGTTAGTTCCTCTTGGAGTATATTGGTTTCTTTTGGGGATTCAATAATTGCACCTAATTTGCAGCCATCAGCAAACTTAGCCACAGCCCCTCTGTTTTGACCTGAACTTCTGAGAAATACATTCCAAACAATAGGGGGCACAGCACTGACCCCCTTGGTGACAGGTCTGCTGGTTGAGGTATAGTCCCCAACTTTGACTGTATGTGATCTATCAGTGAGCCAGTTAGCAACCCAGCTGATGACATAAGGGTTGATATTTAATTAGGTGAGTTTATTAATGGTGCCCAAATGTGGGACTGTTAAAGGCCTTAGATAAGTCCAGATAGGATGTATGCACAGATTTGGCTTTCTCTATGGTTCTTGTGTCATTTTCAAAGAAGTCCATCAGGTTTAACAGGCAAGACCTGCCCTTGACAAAACTGAACTAAGTCAGATCAAGGGGTTTGGAAGTCACCTATATCCTTACTTATAAGGTCCATGATGATTTGTTCCATGGCCTTACAGATACGTCTGGTTAAGCTTATGTGTCTGTAATTCCCAGGGTCTGTTGCTGTAACCCCTTTGTGAAGGGGGGGGGGTGATGGTTGCTGTTCTCCATTCAGTAGGGACAAAACCAGCACACAGGCTGTGGTTGAAGAGAGTACCTAATAGAGTTGTTAACTCATGTTTAGACCATTTAAAACACAACTTGGGATGCCATTTGGTCCAATAGAGGCTGTGATTTTGGCCTTGGAGAGAGCATTAATGAATTGCTCTTTGGAGATGCGAGATGGGGAAGATGCTGAAGGAATGCTTCATGGTATGTTTGGAGGGGCACATGGGGTGACATTTTCACCAAACCTGTCAGCTAACAGGTTAGCTATTTTTACAGGATCAGTGTGTGTGATACCATCCACAGCTAGTTCAGCACACATCTGGGTCCTACCTTTTAGGTTACTGATATAGCTGAAGAATGCCTTATGGTTATCTCTGACTATGGTTGCTATTTTTTCTGAAGTTGCCCTTAGAAGATTTGCCCTTAGAAGTTGTTTTATTTGCTTGTTAAAGCAGAGGAGGGTGTTCTTTTAGTGCTGAGACCTCTCTTTTTATTCTTGGACAGCAACTTCTTCCTCTTGTTGTATAACCTATTAATGCTAGATGTCCACGGGGGGGCTTGTTTTTTCTTGAGGATCTTGTTTTGATTGTATCTGCTACAGCTGTGTCTACACATTTGAATACATGCTTGTACAGGGCATAATTGTATACCTTAGTATAGTTGTCAATGACATCTGTGGGAGCTGGTGCTTGGAAGTTTTTTTATGCCATCTCTTAGGAGGGTATAATTAGCTTTGGTGAAATTTTTAGCCTGATTGCTCCTAAGAGGGCTCAGGTGTTATTGCTGCATCATATGTGATCGATTTAACCAGTGAGGGCCCTACACTTGTGGTGGTGCAATAGTCACCCATGTTGGTGAGAACCAGGTTGAGAATGTTTAAGCCCCTTATGGAGTTGCATACTGTTTGTTCCAGGGCATTTGTGCTAACAAAGTCCAGGAACCTTTGTGTAAGCATGTTGGAATTCATATATGTTTCCCAGTCAATAGATGGATAGTTAAAACAGCCCACGAGTAGAATGTTTGGTTGTTAATGCAGCATATTTTTTGTCTGATCCTCGTTAAATTTGTGGTTTTCTGGCAAAATGTTGAAGATTGCAGTAACTAAATAATGACAGACATTTGAGTTCCAGATTTTATATCTTTCAGAAAAGTCTGTGCCAATGTATAACCTATTATTCAAGCAACTTTCTACACAAATAAGATCATTATTTAGACTCTGTCACTGATTTTGGACCTTTGTCCCACCTTCTTTTTTGGCTTCGTCCGTGATTCTTGTGCTAAGAGATTTAGAGATATGTCCTGGTACCTTACACATTCAAGTTCAAGTTTATTATAGTGATTTATTTCTTAAGCACTTTGCAAAACCAGAAACTTAAACAATGTATAACAACACATTAAATAACAACAACAAGAACAACAACAAAAAACTACTAAAAAGATTAAATACATTTGCATAGAACAATGCTCTTGGAAGCAACGTTACACAAAATAATTTATGAAAGCTGTGAAGTGCCACCACTGGCAACACTAATCAAGGTGCCTCAAGGTGCACACACAGTATTTCCAGACAGAGCTCACTGCATCAAGTGAAATTTCCCTTAAGAGCACACAGAGACCACAGTCAGTCCGGGGCTGGTTTCTCCCTCTTTCTCCAGATCTCCAATAAGACTCTCCACTGGAACAGCTATAGAGTTCAGATCTTAGCTGAGTGACCAAGCCCTTCAGCACCCTCTCTGTCCAACCACTTCTTTGTGTCCTTGCCCAAGTAGCTGACACACACACACACTCTTTGAGGTTTGATTTATACACACACCCACACATGTGAAAGGCTGGCACAGGTTTACTAGCTATGTCCCCTTTTGCCCAGATGACAAAGTAGTTATCACTGCTACTAGCCACCTCCTTACCAGCTACTTTAAGGCCCTTAACAAAGGGTGTCCAATCTTACTGTGTAATGTTACTATCAATGACAATGGTAGTTCAACCAAGAGCAAGGCAATTATGAATGGCCCACAGTGTCACCAAATAAATATGCGAGTACTCTCAGAACTTAAATATCTCTAGACAGAAAAGCCACAATTATATGTTAATTTATTTAATCTATAAATAATAAAAGAACAAGACAGTACTGAATATATATTTACAATGACATCAGGGTTCAAAATCACAGGAAATATTTAAAACAACATTGCAGGACTGTCTCAAATAAATAAAGAAAAATATCCATGCTAAGCATTGCTATATTCTTGACTATATCTAACAGAGTTACTATGCACTAGAAACTTACTTAAGAACAAGGCAAATGTGTGGTGAATGGATCTTCTAGCTGATGTTGTCAGGTCAAAGACAGAATACAGAATACTGTCTCTCTCTCAAAGACCTCTCAAATTAATATCTCAAATATTACTGCTGGGATAGCTTGCAGAATTACATAATTTCTCATCACCTGACTCTATCCTAGGTGAAACCCCCCACTGCTGGAATCTGGCAGTATTTAGGATCTACCAGTGAAAATACATAGACAAGGGCTTTTCCTCAGATCTTTGGTAAGTGTTAGAAGTCATAAAATAATAAAACACTTCCAAGACAATACAGAAAGCTCCTTAGTTTTAGAAATTGTGTCTCCTTGCTGCACTGAAAATGAAGGACAACACCTTTTTATTGCTAGCCATAAAGTAATTTAATTTCAGTTATTTTTCTGATGTTTTGCAAGTTAACTTCCTATATTCCAGTTTCCCTTGTTAAAATATATACATTTAAACAGTTACAACAGTGTATATACATTTCTGTTCTATTCCAGTAGGGTACACTGTGTATACATTTCAAACACCACTTTGTAAAACACCTCATCAGCACACATCTGTACAAACCATCTTATAAGACATACAGCTCTAATACATTAGTAACACAAACATATTATATGACTCATGATGATATTCACAAATGACATATAATTATTTACAAAACTCCAGATAGCTGGGCTGGCAGTATCTCCTTTTGTCACACTTCTGTATAAATCATGTTGATATTCACAAATAACATATAATTATTTACAAAATTCTAGATAGCTGTGGTGGCAGTATCTCCCTTCATCACAAAAGCAACAAATACCACTTGACAGGCAGCTGTACGATGTGACAAACAATATAACTTAACTGATGGAAGTAACTGACATTATGTCCGTATTTAGACAGTGTTCCCTTGGTCTGCCCTTTCATCTTCTCTGAAAGGAAGCTTCAATAGGAGCACCAAAACACATCAGACAGATTTCTTCAAAAATCCTAAACCTTCACTCTGGATAATAAGCCCTTCATAAACCCATCAGTGAAGAAACAGCACACATGACAACCCTTACCTTTCTGCCCTGTCCACATTTCACCCAGCAGTGAAGGAAATATGCACATGACAACGCTTACCCTTCTGCCCTGTCCACATTTCACCCAGCAGTGAAGGAAATATGCACATGACAACCCTTACCCTTAAGTCCTGTCCTCACTTCACCCAGCAGTGAAGGAACAACACACATGACAACCCTTACCCTTAAGTCCTGTCCACATTTCACCCAGCAGTACAGGGATGACACACATGACAACCCTTACCTTTCTGCCCTGTCCACATTTCACCCAGCAGTGAAGGAAATATGCACATGACAACCCTTACCCTTCTGCCCTGTCCTCACTTCACCCAGCAGTGAAGGAACAACACACATGACAACCCTTACCCTTCTGCCCTGTCCTCACTTCACCCAGCAGTGAAGGAACAACACACATGACAACCCTTACCCTTCTGGCCTGTCCTCACTTCACCCAGCAGTGAAGGAACAACACACATGACAACCCTTACCCTTAAGTCCTGTCCACATTTCACCCAGCAGTACAGGGATGACACACATGACAACCCTTACCCTTCTGCCCTGTCCACATTTCATCCAGGATTGGAGGGAAAACACACATAACAACCCTTACCCTTCTGCCCTGTAGTGAAAGAGGAACACACACAACAACCTTTACCCTTCTGCCCTGTCCACATTTTACCCAGCAGTGAAGGAACAACACACATGACAACCCTTAACCTTAAGTCTTGTCCACATTTCACCCTACAGTGAAGGGACAACATACATGACAACCCTTATCCTTCAGTCTTGTCCACATTTCACCCAGCAGTGGAGGGACAACACACACAACAACCTTTACCCTTCAGTTCTGTCCACATTTCACCCAACAGTGGAGGGACAACACACTGAAGGAAATAACCTCATTGATAACATACCTCTTAGAGTGGAACCAATAGTCAGGGATTTGTGTATGTATGTAGATAGTAACCTGACTTTTGAATAACATGTGTCTAAGTTAATAAGGAAATCATTCCATGTTGCTCAGCTTATATGCAAGGGCATGGCATCTAGTCATTATTCCACTGTATTTGGCCTTCATCAGGCTCATCATTGAGTACAGCGCTCCCCTTGGTATGTATCTGATCAGGCACATACAACAACTGAAACATCCACACTGGTTCCTCATAAAAGGAATATATATGGCAGAACCAGCATGGCCTATGCAGATTACCTCAAAGTCCTACCTCTGTTCTTTGTTTCCTACAGGCTGTTGAGAGGTGATCAATGCTTGGCCTCAAATCATCTTTCAGTTCCTCTTTGATGGACCTTTTGCATATCTACAAAATGAATAGCATCAGAATTACTTGATCTAAGGATTTAAACTTTACTTGTGACATAAATAGGACTTGTTGGAGGGACAGGTATGTGTCTCAGAGAATTCTCCTTCTCTAGAACGGCCTTCCCATCGCAAGAAGCAGAGCTCTTCCCTAAACCTTTTCAAGAGAAACCTAAAGAAAGAAGAGAAATAAGAAATACACCCTGGATCTAGCACCTATGTCTCTAATGGACAGAGGCAGCTTGTAAATATTTCCCTAGCTTACATATACCCCTTAAAATAACCTCTATAGCACATAAACTTGGCATTACAATTGTGATGCTTGGCTAGGTTTATAAAGGCTCCAGTGGTCCTTAGCCTAGTATAAATCTCTCAACCTACTGTACCAGTTTACAGCTTCTTGTGTTATGGTCATTGCTGTCCTTTGTTCAAAATTTTTGGCTAATCTGTCATGCTTCCTGCATGCAAGAAACAATCTCTGGGACACTATTACTCTCTGGCGTCATAAAACAGGAAAGCAATGTATTATATTTTGTCTGTGGGAGAGCTCTCTTAAGATGAGGAAGCAAGCAACAGCATTAAAAACCTTAAGTCCTAAAATTATTTGATGAATAGCTGGATGACACATCTTCATTCCTCTTCATTATTGTCACTTACTGGATTTCAGGTGATGTTTACCTTTTTTTGGGTTATCACACACCTTAATTTTTGAAATTCTTTGCAAAATGATTGGGTGTCTGAGTTTCACACCTGCTGATTAAATTATGTTTCAGTCACTGGATTACCACAAGGAAATATAGCATCTCACATGGTTTGCATCATCTTCATTCTGTTAGTAATCTAAGTGCCAGAGCTTTATTTTTTATAACTAAAATTATATAGCTGACTAAATTAATGAGGAAAAAGTATGCAATATGCATGCAAAGAATAAATAAAAAAGTGTGAAAAGAACTATCTCTGAGCATTTTCTGTCTACAATAAGGTATATAGGAAACCAGGGAGATTAATGACACAGGAATAAATAAAACAAAGTCTGTATTTAAATTGATCACTACGCACATCACTGCACTTCTACTGCTGATCCTGCACCTTTGAGAACAGGATTAAGTGAGCATCTAATTTCAAAACCTTACTGGCCAGGGAAAAAGTCCCTCCTCATACCTAATGACCCCCTATATGAAATAAAAAACGTTTCCAGGGTACATTACTATCATATTTTGGTAGATTTAGTTAACTCCCTCCCAGTGCTTACTTGTACTATATATCTATGTTACCCTACTGGTATATGAAGAGTGATTTCTCTAGCATCATTTGACTGAGGTTTCAGACCCTGAGGGTCAGAGCTCCTCAGTAGAAAATCGCTGTCTACAAATTAAGCCAGCAGTGATGTCCTTTTGGGGGTAATTCCCCCTTCTTTGAGTTGGTATGACTGCGTAGATGGTATATATAAGTTTGAAGATACAAAAAACACTTAAAATGTGTTGTTTTTGGAATTTTTTTTTTTTAGGAAATGGAGTTCAGGGATTCCAATCCTTGGCAAGACACACCAACTACTCATAGTAGAAGCATATGTCTCGTTAAACATGGGATACTTTACTGAGCCCCATTTAATAAAAAGTAGGACTGAAAAAGTGGTTACATGGAAGTTGGCATGTCTATTGATTAATCATAGAGCCTTCTGATCCTAATAGATGGGATCACAAGTCAAAATAAATGTAGGAGATGGGATCATGAGTCAAAATACATGTACTGCAAGGAAGGGTAATTCTGTTTCAAAAATAGGAAAAAGGCAAGCTTGTTAAGCACCTTTTGTCTGAAAGATGCTTTTGTTAAGAACTTCTTAATGCTCTTAAGATTGGATCCTGTGCTAGGGATTAACAGAGGATAGTGTCAGCTAGCAAAGAACAGCAGAAGAACATAAGACAGCTTTAAAAGCCATTTGATACTCCACTCCACCACACTTACAAACACAAGTTTCTGCCTACTGTCTGTTTGACAGGGCTAAGTATTTCACTGGCTTTCAAAGGTTTTGAAAGCCAGTAAAACACTTTACTTTCCTGCATTTTTCTCTAACTGGTAGTACATAAAAGAGATTAAGCAAAGTGCAATACAAAGGGTTATGACTGGGTCACTGATCATAATCCTTATTATGTATTCTTGACATGGATGCCAAGGTTCAACGTTTGAGCTCTGCTCCCAAAGTGAATTTCTTGCCATTCATATTATCATCATCATCATCAGCCCCTGTAGATCAATATGTATATATACCTTTAAGAAGCTTTCTAGGGGCTTGCACAAGTGTATAACTACTGAGCACATGTGAGCCTCACTGCCATTTGTAGTAAGCTGTTGGGATGTAAGCATGTATGTCTGTGTAGTCTGTCATTTAATCAGTTTGTTTGTATTTTGTGCTGCTGCTATCCATCCTGATGTGTTTCTGTATAATAAAGCATATAAATGAACTACCCCGCCTGTTCATCTTCAATTGTAAACCAAGACAAGCAGCATGGTGTCAGAATGGGATCCAGAAAGCCAGAATCAAGACCAGAAGGCACTCAGTTAATGGTGCAGGAATATAGAGGAATGGATCATCCTTTGTATAAGTCGCAAAAAAGGTCAGACGTATTTTAGGTATCAAAGCTTACTTAAATGATTTCTTATTTGCAAAATATAAAACGAAGCACTCAGAATGCTTTAAATGAATTTCTAAGTAAACGAAATGTCCGAAACTGAGGCATATTGATAGAAAATATTCAAATAATTATGGAAAATATTTGAAATAAAGTCCAAATTGCATAAAAAAGTGTAAAACAAGGTAAATGACCACTTTTTTTTATGAGCTACTTTTTCACATTAATTAAAGTTATTCAAGATATCCAAAGTATACAGAGAGTTTGTATGTTTGTGCAGTATTACAGTGCAGTTATTTCACAAAATACAGCCATTTCAAAGCATTTTTAGCAAGGTACAGTATTTCAAAGAGTTTATTGTGCATTTGAATGTTATTACAAGCACTGGTTGTGTATGCATGTTCGTATATAATTACAAGGGCCATATTTTCAGTATGTTTGGGCATACTTTCTTGGCATGGCTGAAGGATTTTGTAGACAAGTTTCACTTGCCTTTGATAATACTATTGCAGAGAATTGAGAGTGTTTGAGCAAGAGTACGATATTTTCATACAAGCAGAATTTTCTGATAAAGATGACCATAAAAAGGCATTTATTTTGCTTAATTTAGCTAGTTCAAAAGCCATAGAAAGAGAGTGTTCATTTGTGTATGCACTGGCTATATTTGCAGGGAAGGGGGGAACCATCCCATAGTGGTACTGGCTGAGAAGACCCCGAGTGCTTAAAACATAAATTTAGATAAATGTGTAACCCTCAAATGAGTATTACAATGGAAAGGCACTTATTTTACAGAAGAGATCAAAAGTCTGATGAAACTTTTGCAACATATATAGCTGACGAGAAACAAAGCGAAAACGTGCAGATTTGGTGATTTAAGGGATGAGTTGACAAAAGATAGACTAGTGTGCGGTATTAATGAAGATGCTGTGAGAAAGATTTTGCTTCCTGACAGTGGTTTAACTTTGAATAAGGCCATTGAGATTTGTCAAATATATAAGCTCACAGAAAACCACACAAATATGTTTACAAATGAGAAATGCATGCTTCCAGTATCTTCTAGTGCTCATGTTGATAGTATGCAGGACGTGGTTAAAAGAAACAGGCCCAAGCACATGGCAGCAACTGTAAGCCCTGCAACACTCACTGAATAAGCTCCGTAGCTTTCTAACAAATTCCAGAGTGCACACACAAGAGTGAGTCAGCAAACTCAAAGAATCTGCCTCTACCCAGTTTCATAGTCAACTGTCATAATTGTGGTGCAAATCATGAACTCAAAAGAGAAAAGTGCTTAGCTTTTGATCAGCAATGCCATAAATGCAATAAGTGGAATCATTTCAAAAGGCTTTGTAAATTAAATAAAGGACATGCTTTTATTAAAAGAGAACATTCAAAGAGACAAGTTGATCAATTAGAAAGTTGTGACCCTACTTTTTATGTTGATGGTGTGTCTGTGCTTAATGAAACAGTCAATGCAGTAGATTTATGGGCAAAGAATGAAGCATTTTATACTGTTTGGATAAATGGAAAACCCATAGAGCTCAAAGTTGATACAGGATCAAAGTGCAATGTTACATCAGCAGAAGCATTTGCTAGAGTATGTGCTGGTGAGAAGCTTGACTTGGCAAAGTGTGAGAAGCTTGTTGCTTATGGTGGTGAAGAAATTCAAAGTGAAGGTTCAGTAGTGCGTTCATGTTACTCTGCTGGAAACAGCTATGACTTGCAATTTTATGTGGTCAAAAGGCATGTACAGTCATTATTAAGCCTCAGAGGCAGTTTGAAAATGGGACTACTTTCATTTAGTAAGGAAGTTCACCATGTAAGCTTGAAAGACCACTGTTCTAATTTTTTCCTGTCTATTTTCTCTATCTATGCTGATCTTTTCGAAAACATACTAGGCAAACTACCAGTTGTGTACTCCATGAAGTTATACCCAGAGGTCAATCCAGTTGTCAGGCCAGCCTGGAAAGTTCCAATGCCTATGCAGAACAGAGTCAAAGCTTAGCTAGATAAAATGGTGCAGCAAAGTGTGATTTGTCCAGTTGAAGAACCAACTGAATGGCTATCTTCCATGGTTGTTGCTCATAAGAAAAGCTCAGATGATATCACAATATGTATTGATCATAGGTTTATGGGTTCATATGTATGTACTAGGCTAATGGCCCTGAGACCTTTACAAGCGTAGCCCATAGAAAAAGTCACAAACAATAAGTGCCCTGGCATTGTGCTGCCCATCGTAAGTTCCCAGTGCCTCTATCAAGTAGAGCCACTGGAGTGAACCCTGGGGTGAACTTTCTATTTCCCATCCATTCATCAAGATTTCTCTTGAAGAGGGCTGGTGAGGTGCTCTGCTTGACATGTATGGAAGTCTATTCCAGAGTATGGGCAGTCTCTGGGTTATGAACCTGTCCCTTCAGCATGTTCTGTTGATTGTGGTAATGAGGTTGAGGTCTCTGGAATGTGTGATGCAGAGAGATTGGGATTTCTTTTAGATGTAGCATTTCTAACAGAGCTGGGTCAGACATGGCTTTATAAGTCAAGCAGAGATTGCCTCTTAGTAGACAATATGAGACATAGAATAGCTGGAGTTTTTTTAGTCTGTCTGTGTAGGACATGTGTTTAAGGCCTAGGATCCTCTTTGTGAGGTACTTTTATGGCCTCTCCAGCTATTGCAGGTGTCTAGTGAGGTACATGCCAAATGGGGCATTATACTTTATGAATGGTCTAATAAGGGAAGAGTAGAGAGAAATGATGACCTCTTTCTTCCTGGATGCAAAACCCTTGGTAATGAGATGTGCCACATAGAAGGACTTTCTGCCCACAGTGGCAATGTGGTGGTCGAAGGAGAGGTTACTGTCAACCTGTGTCCCTAGATCTCTTGTAACATCTTCAGTGTTCAGGGTGCTCCTATCAATGTGGTAATTAGTGGGAACTGAGTTTTTCCCAAATGGGATGACAATGCATTTTTTGGCATTAAGCTTAAGGCCATGGTTTTGACACCAGTCATTGGTCTCAGTGAGGCCTTTCTGTAGGATGTCTGCATCACTTGGGGAGTTAATAATGGCTCCCAGCTTGCAGTCATCTGTGAATTTGGTCATTCAGAGTTCCTCCGTGTTGGCTTGGACTTCTGAGAAGTAGACCCCAAACAGGAGAGGACCCAGGACTGATCCCTGTGGGACTCCGCTCATGACTGGTCGGCAGTCTGACCTGGAGTCTGCTACTTTCACACTGTGGGTTCTATCTGTGAGCCAGTTTGCAAGCTACCTAATGATATAGGGGTTGATGCCTAGGTTTGCTGAGTTTATCAATAATTCCTGAGTGAGTATTGGTATCAAAGGCCTTGGTCAGTTTGAGGTAGGCTGTATGACCTGCCTTACTTTCATCCACCGCTTTGCTGACTGACTCAAAGAAGTCAACCAGGTTGAGCAGGCATGATCTACCTTTCACAAAACCAAATTGCATGGGATCTAAAGTTTGGAGATTCCCTATATCCTTGTTAATTAGGTTCATGATGATGTGCTCCATGGTCTTACATATCAGACTCGGCAGGCTAATGGGGTGATAATTTCCAGGGTCTGTAGTTGCTCCTCCTTTATGGAGAGGGATGACTGTAGTAGTATGCCATTTGGTAGGAACAAAGCCTGATGTGAGGCTGTGAGTGAACAGAGCACACAGATCCATGAGATTTGAACAAAGGACTGAAAATATCTCATCATCCAATGAGTACAAGTGAAGAAGTCAATTCTCTTATGCCAAATGTTACTGTTTTTTCTGTCTTAGATGCAAAGATTTCATTTTGGCAAATGTTGCTTGACCAAAAATCTTCATTGCTGGCTACTTTCAGTACTCATTTTGGCAGGTACAGATTTTTGAGAATGCCATTTGGGATAAATTCTGCCAGTGAAGTCTTCCAGCAGTCAATGGAACAATTTTTTTTCTGGGTATCCATGTGCAATTATAGTAGATGATATTCTAGTAGGAGGTAATGGTGAAGCTGAACATGGCAGAAACCTCAAGAAAGTTCTAGATAGAGCACATGAAGTGAATCTTAAGCTGAATTCTCAGAAGTGCAAATTCAGGCTACAAGAATTTACTTATGTTGGTCATTTATTTACCAGTTCAGGCTTGTGACCAGATCCTTCCAAGCAGACAGCAATTCTCGAGATGCCAGCTCCAGACAATGTTCAAGCCCTACAATGATTTCTTTGCATGATTAACTACCTAGGCAAGTTCATTCCAGACTTATGCCAACTTTCAGCACCGCTTAGGGAGCTGTCATGCAAAGATGTATCTTGGTCATGCTTAGAACAACACCAAAGAGCATTTGATGTCCTGAAACAGAGAATTGCCAGTCCACCAGTTCTCAGATACTATGATGTTCACAAACCAGTAACTCTTTCATGTGATGCTTCAAAGTTTGGTCTTAGTGTAGTCATTCTTCAAGAAGGTAGACCAGTAGCATATGCATCCGGAACTCTAACCCAAACTGAGATGCAGTATGCACAGATAGACAAAGACCTTTTGGCAATTGTGTTAGCATGTTCAAAGTTCCATGATTATATTTATGGTAGACTTGTCTGGATTGAAACTGATCACCAACCTCTAGTCACTATTTTGAGAAAGCCTATGCATATAGCTCCAGCCAGATTAAAATGCATGATGCTCAAATTGCAAAAGTATAATTTCAGCCTTGTCTACACAAAAAGCAAACTTCTTTATCTTACTGATACATTATCCAGATCGCCCAGAAATACCTCTGAACAGCATGAAAATGAGAAAATTGATTTTGAAGTCATAGAAGTGAGAAATTTTTCTTCCACATGTCTTGATGAGCTTAGAAGTCATACAGCCTCAGATCCGGTTCTTGTGAAGCTCAACCACTTTGTCAGTCGAGAATGGCTGTCAAAGCAATCTTGCTTACCTCGTGACCTGCAACCATTTTTTCCTAACAGAGATGAGATTTTGTTTGACAATGGTATCATCATGAAAGGTCCAAAAGTGATCATTCCAAAATCCTTGCAATAAGGGTATATTACTATTTTGCATCGTGGCCACCCAGGAACTGATTCTACCAAAAGAGGGGTGAGAGGATTGATATTTGGCCTTCTCTGTCACAGGATATTGAGAAAATACTTTTATCTTGTTCTGTATGTAATAGTACTAAACCACATCAACAGAAAGAGCCACTTCAGCTAAATCAGATTCCTGAACTACTTGGGTCAACAGTAGCTACAGACATTTTCGAATGGAATGGTCAACATTACTTGGTGTTAGTAGACTTATTCAAATTGGTTCAAGATTGACCTGCTTCCTAATCTGGCATCCAGTACTGTCATTATTAAGATGAAGTGTCATTTTGCAGTCCATGATGGTCTGCACAGTTATTTCTGACAATTGTACACAGTTTATAAGCCAGAACTTCAAAAGATCTGCTGAAGAGTGGGATTTTACTCATGTCATGAGTAGTCCTGAGTATCTGCAGTCAAATGGTTTGGCAGAACATGCAGTTCAAAGTGCGAAACAGTTAGTAGAGAAGTTGAAATGAGACAACAGCGATGTTTTTTGTATCTTTTGTATCTCAGAAATGTTCCTCATGTTAAACTTCTTGGTTCACCTGCTTGGTTGAGACAAACCAGAGCCACACTACTAATTAGGAGTACATTATTGGTTCCATGTGTCAAGAACAACAGATCAGTGAAAGCCCATTTGTTAAAGAGCACTTATTCCAGAAGTCCTATTATGATAAGACCAGCAAACCACTCAATCCATTATGAGAAGGGAAGATAGTGAGGATGCAGACATCCAAAGATTTTGATTGGATTGGTGTAGTGAAAATTATATATCCAGAGCTGAGATCCTACATTGTGGAATTGCAAGCAGCAGAGTTTAGGCAGCATCAGAAACATCTGATCCCGGTATCCGAGCCTGTATTGCAGTATCATAGCTGTGAGAAAGACTATATCTCAGAGTGAGTTATCCAGCGTTCCAGTTCCAGAGGACATTCCAGTAAATATCCCTGTTCTTGAGAAGAATCCTGAAACTCCTGAAGCAAGTTGTTCACCGATGACTGCCCCTGTTGCTAAACCCAGTTCTGATTACTATATCACTAGATCAGGTCGCATTTCCAGACCATGTTCCAGATGCACAGCAACTTGGACATAGACGTGTTTATTTCTTATTGTCTGTACAATTGCAAGTTTCTTTTTAAATGTCATTATATTATTGGCAATTCATTAAATAGGAAAGATGTAGATCAATATGTATGTATACCTTTAAGAAGCTTTCTAGGGGCTTGCATAAGTGTATAAATGCTGAGCATGTGCGGACTTGACTACTATTTGTAGTAAGCTGTTGAGATGTAAGCATGCCTGCCTGTGTAGTCTGTCAATTAATCAGTTTGTTTATATTTTGTACTGCTGCTATCCATCCTGCTGTGTAATAAAGCATATAAACAAACTACCCCGCCTGTTTGTCTTCAACTGTAAACCAAGACGAGCGACAGCTCCCTTTTCCCATTTTTCTACTTGGGATCAGAGTATCATGTTAATTGTCACCATCTATCTCGATTCAGTGCCACACTCCTGCCTTCTTTGACACTCATGCACGACTCTCTCAGATCTTTTACACAATCCGTCCATCTCTTTGCTGGATGCCCGCATTTCTTCTTACCTTCTTCCTGTCTGTTCCAAATCTTATTCATCAGATTGTCATCTGCTTTTCTGCATGTGTCTAAACCACTGTAGTCTGTTCTGTCTGATTGTTCTGCAATTGGAACTACTTTTGCTTCTGCTCTTATATCCTTATTTCTTCATCTGTCCCACAGTGTGCATCCTTCCACCCTTCTCAGGCACTTCATTTCCTTCACTTCTAGCTTCCTCATTTGCTCTGCCCTTACTGCCCAGGTTTCTGTACCATACAGTAGTACTGGTCACACCACTGTCTTGCGCACCTTACTTTTCAGCTTCTTTGGCATCCTTCTGTCATGGACTACACCTGAGAATCTATGCCAGTTGGCTGCAACTGATATGATTCTAGCTTTCACCTCCTCATTCAGACTTCCTTTCTCCTCAGCCACCCCTCCCAGATACTTGAAGCTATCTACCTGTTCCACTATCTTTCCTTCTATCTCACTTTTCAACTTCTCCTGATTTCCACTCTTATCAGTGCTTAGTTTCATCCCATGTGCTTTCAGTTTTGCATTCCATTCCCCTATCCTTTGCTGAAGTTCTTGCTCAGGTTCTGCCTGTAATGCCACATCATCTGCGTACAGAAACTTTGTTGATCTGTCCCTCTGACCAGTTTGCTAATGTAGTCCATCACCAGTATGAACAGCAGTGGTCTCAGAGCTGAACCCTGGTGCACACCCACTCCCACTGGGAATCCCTCTGATTGAATGAAAACTTTCATACTTGAGTCATTGGGTCCTTACACATAGCCTGCACTAATTCTACTAATGTTTCTGGGACTTCGAACCACTGCAATACTGCTCAAATCAACTTTCTTGGGACCTTGTCAAATGCTTCACCAAGTCTAGGAATGCCCAGTTGGACTCTTTCCTCATCTCTAACTTCTCAACTATCTGTCTAACTGCAAACATTAGGCCAGCTGTGCTGCATCCTGATCTTAATCCGAACTGCTCATCTCCCATCTTATATTCTACTAGTCTGCATATCTGTTTGTCAGTCACCCTCTCTAGAACTTTCATACAATGTGACAGGAGTTTGATGCCTCTGTACTGCCCACAGTTGTGGATGTCCCCTTTGTTCTTGAACACTGGTATGAGTATGCTTATTCTCCAGTCATTTGGGATACTCCTTTCTCTCCACAATGCTATGAGTACCCTCAGGAGCCATTTCTCCCCATCTCATCTAATGTATTTATCATATCTGCTGTGACCTCATCTGACTCTACTGCTTTCCCTGACTTCATTTTCCTTAGTGATGTTCTTACTTCTTCTAGGGTGGATTCCTCTTTTTCTCTCATTGTAGGCTGCTTCTGGGGCAATACAGCTTCTGTAGGGTTTTCTTCTTCACAAGCTGCTTGAAATACTCCTTCTATCTGCCTTTGATGTCCTGCGGACTGATGAGCAGGTTGTTGCTGGCATCCCTTATGAAGGGTGTCTGATTATCTTCTTTAATTTTCTGTCTTTGCCTTGCAACCTGATATAGTTTCTTTGTGCCACCTACTGAGTCACTTTCCAGAAGCTGGTAGAATGCTTTTGATGCCCCATTCTTTGCTATTGCAACTCCTTCCTTAGCTTCTTTGTTAGCCAACCAATTATTCCAACCAATATTCTTTCCTAGCCTGGTTGGTCTTTTCTATTTCCCACTATTTCCTGCACTCCTTCTTTCTTTTGATGGTTTACCTTTTTTCATAGATGGCTAGGCCACATATCAGTTCTGTAGTCCTCACACATGCTGTTTTGAGGCGCTGCCATTCTTCTTCAACTTCTATTTACTCCTCTTCTTGGGGTGCTACAGCCCTGAGTAATTCCTTAAACTTCTGTACTTTCTCTCCAGTCAACTTCCAGGTCTTCAGCCTGGTCTCTGTTAACCTTAGAGCCTTCTCTGACCACAGCTTGCAGCTGCTTGTGTGAGAACAGTTTGAATAATGGTTAAAGTCTTTGCCTCCCATGAACAAGATACAATATTCAATCCTAACATCCGGCCAATGCATGTTTGGAGTTTGCATGTTCTCCCTATGTCTCTGTGGGGTTCTTCCCATCTCCGAAAAACATGCTGAGTGTTTCTTTCTCAAACTCACCAATGAATGGAGCTGTGGGCAGCAGCACAGACTCTACATAGTGCCTTATAGGGGGAAGAGTTGTACAGACCAACTGCTTTGGGTATCTAATGTGGTGTGCAGTATCCTCAAGATAGGAGAACATGAATCACAGAGTGTGTGCCGTGGCAGGGCTAGCCACTTGACGGTGTAAAAATATGGCTTTAGGTGATTCAGTCTTCCCATTCATGTCTCAGGTATGTAAAACATCTGTTATGATTAGAGACCTGATCATAATCCTCCATGTCATGATTTTTTTTTTTTTATTTTTAACCTCATTTTTTTTTAATTTTCATTTCAGTGGTTTATTTTTTTTTTTAAACAAAAAAAAAATCTTTATTAAATTATCACATATGACATAGGCAATCTTACATTTGTATAAATGAAAAACAAACCACATTAACACAATTTTAGGTGCAAACAGTATGCATCACAGACCCCGTTGAGACAACTGTAGTTATACATCGCTTAGAATATATTCAGTCATTGTTAGTCAAGTATTACATAGCTCATTCAAATCCTGCCTTCTTTTAAACCTTGTTCCTCCTCTACATATAATGTTGTCACAATTCCCATTTTTTCTACGTAGTTTGCTCCTTCCCTTTTCTAAACATCCCAATTCCAACTATCAAGGATTGTTATCAGAGTATAGGCAAACAGAAAGAAATAGGGGGGTCCTAAATGAAAGACCAGCACTGGAAGAGTTCTTAATAGAATCTAGAAAAGAAGCTGCCATTAAAAAAGGAATAATTATTAGAGCATATAAAATACTGCATGACAAGTATACGAATCAATCAGAGAAGCTTCGAAAGGATTGGGAAGAGAGATTGGATAAGCAATTCACAAAGAGACAATGGAGGGATATATGTGTATCTCCCAAATATGCAACAAAGTCTAGATGATTTAGAATCTTTGCTCGGAGGTGTTTACATAGGTATTTTTATACCCCAAGCAGACTCCAAAGAATTTTTCCTCAGGTAGACAGCAAATGTTGGAGGTGTGATGGGGAAGAAAGAGGTAACTCTGGGCAGTGCAGTGGTTAACGTTGTCACCTCACAACAAGCGGTTCTCTAGTTTGATTTTCAGCTGGGGTGCCTTCTGTGTGGAGTCTGCATGTCCTCCCTGCATTCGCATGGGTTTCCTCTGGGTACTCCAGTTTCTTCCCACATTCCAAAGACATGCATCTGCAGCATTTCTCCCCTAGCCTCCAGTGAAAATAGGATGTGTGCTAGTTGGACTTTCCCAGTCAACAAATGTTAAATAAAAAATAAATAAACTGAGAACATATTTTCTGGGAGTATAATGAGTTGGCAGACTTTAAGGATTCCCTGCAGGCTACTCTGTCAAAGATACTGGGTGTGCAAACTAGTGTAACCAAGGAGATTATCTTTTTGAGCTATGATACAGAATCGGAATTGCCTAGACATAGGATGGCCTTGCTGAGTCTAATTATGATGGCTGCTAAAAAAGCAATTACTAGAAAATGGAAATCAAAATCTGAACCAACTGTTGTAGAGGTAGTGAATATAGTAACAGAGATATGTTATGACTTATTAATATCATTAACAAGTCACAGATGGTGTCTCGGGTGAAATTTTATATTTTTTGTAAATAAAAGTTGTAGACAATGTTAAGGTAACAGAGAAATATGACCTGCGGTTAACATATATAAGGGGTACAGACAGGAAGAAGTACATGTGCATAATCACTTAAGCAGAGAATGAAGACAAGGCATAGTTTAGAATTGATTTTTTTAAAGAACTGTTTTGACCATTCTGGTACGGCAGCACCTGACAAGCCTTTCCATGAAACCTTACTGCACATGCCCATCCATTATACTGACTGTTGGGCAACATGCTGGCTTACTAATAAGACTGAGCCTTACAATGGCTGGGTCCAGAGTTCAATCTCAACCAACAGTCACTCTCTGTCTGGAGTGTTTCATGTTTTTGTTCTGTCTGCATGGGTTTTCTCCTGGTACTCAAGTTTCCTCCACTTCTTCAAAATGTGCTGATTGACTGGGTACAGTAAATTTGTGCGCGCGCACACACACACACACACACACACACACACACACACACACACACACACACACACACACACACATATATATATCAGTGAAAAAAATATAGTTGAAGAAAGGTAGGTAACATATATGTATTCCTTGCTCTGAAGAAGGTACGGGCCTCTTCAAAATTGACTAGATGTATAGATCTGCAGTCATGAGACTGCATAAATATCTGCCAATCTCATCACATTCAAACATAGTAAAAGTTTTAAAACATGAGGTGAAGAAGTCTTAGATGACATCTTTTGATTAGTTTAGTAAATGCATTTCTGAATACAGCAGGAAAGAAACGCAAAGTTTTTTTGAGTTTTGGGCATTTTTTGGCATTACAGATGCTTGGGATTTTGCCTTTCAGGATTCCATAGTAGAGCCATTATGAGGAGCTACCATGTTTGCATACAGAAGGTGTTACAATTACTCACAGAATTGCTTTGTTTATATTTATAAGTTAGCCACTAGTTTTTCTTGCAATTTGACATGCAGATTATTTTCAAACTCTCTTGCTCATTGTCAGGCTTTTCTGCTACTGACCTGGCTTGGTATTATACAATTTTAGCCTGTTTTCCCGTTATTTATGAAACATGAGCCGCAGTATCAATTTCCAAGAATCGTTTTCCTAAATCTTGGTATTATGTCTATTTACATATTGCTTTAGGCAGTTGATTCCATTTGGAAGGAATCATCTTTGAAAAGTCTATTTACCAATTGTTTTGTGGAACTGGAGTCTTTCTATAGCAATCTGGTCTGGGAAAGAGCACATTTCTGGCAATAGCATCCCTGACTAATACCGTTAACTATCAAGCAACATGTCTTCAATCATGTATCCATGAAACATATTACTTCTGTGTGTGATTTGTTGGTTGTCTTGCTTTATCGTGTTAATCAGGTTGTTTGTATTTAAGAGTGAAAATGCATCTCTGGTATGGATTTTGTCTTTGTTATGTTAGGTTAAATAGCATAGTGACCATTTTTGCTACAACTAAAGTTATTTGAGTTGCAGTTCAATTGCACAGTATGTTAAACTGTTTAAAATTATATTTTCTAGTCTGTCAATGACTGAGCCAGAATCAAGCATAGCAATGTCATTAGCAAAGAGTGTAATCGCTGACGGATGAACAGAGTTGTTTGTCTTATTAATGAATAATGAGAATAGTACAGGACTGACCCTTGTGGTACAACAGTTTTGTATGTATTGGTCAATGTTGGATGAGTTAGCAATTGGGAAGGCGCTATGTGGAACACAGCTGGAGAATCAAACTAGCAGAAGAGGGCTAAAGCCAAGAAACTGCAGTTTTTTTATTAGTATGGAATGATCTACACATTTAAATGCTCATTTAAGATAAATTAAAATGACAGCAGCATGTTGCTTATATTCTGAAATATTATAAATTCTACTTATTAGTGAGTAAATGTAAACGTGTTATGGCCAGGTCTAAACCTGTGCTGACAGTCTGTAAGTATCTCCAGGTTCAGGTGCTCCATTTGCTAGTTATACAGAATCACCTTGAATGGTTTAATTAATGGACTTTGAATAGAAGTAGGCCTGCAGTTCTGAACAGATGTCAGAGAGGCGACTTTTGGGATACAGACTATCTGAGCACATGTGAGCTCGGAAGGGATTATTCCAGTGGTGAGTAAGAGAGAGAGAGAGAAAGAGAGAGTGAGAGAGAGAGATTGTTTGTAGTAATTGAAATGATTGCAAGGAAACAGAAGGGAAGATCTGGAGAGATCTGCATGCTTTATTTGATAGATGAGGTAGGAGCTGGTGTCCATATGGGATGAGAATAGAAAGGAGTGGGTTGTCTAGTCATTAGTTGTAGTGTACGTGGATATGCAAGGCTAGGGGATAAGGGAGGAGGAATATAAGCTACTGCTATGAAAAGTTTAACTGCATTAGTAATTATTTTTTTGACAATTATTCAGTTGGGGGAATTTTCCCATTGTTCTTTGGTGTTTTTGTTTTTTGCTGCGACAGAGTATAGCTGGAGTTTTTAAAGGCGTTGCAGCGTGGGGCATCTGCTTTAGGCCTGTGATTCTTTTAGTGAGGTTGGCCACATAGAAGGATTTCCTGACTGTTGTGGTGATGTGGGTTATTGAAGGTGAGACACTGTCCATGTGTGTCTAAGTCTCTCTTCACACACTTTGTGTGTGTTTGTTGTGCCACCTATATATGGTAATTCATGGACATGTGTTTTTTCCCAAAGGGGGGGGATAACATTACATTTGAGCTGATTGATTGAGCTGGCTCTGCAGCATCACCTCTTTCTGTAATGTCACTTGTCTGGAGCTGGATTTGGTTGGCTACTTTTTAGTGTGTGTTCTCTATCAGTTAGTAAGTTTATCTATGATTCCAGAGTGTTGCACAAAGTGATGTGTTGATTTTGTATTTTTCCTTAATTAAAAGCATGGCATCCTACTTTTCTTTTGATGAGTATGCTAACGTAGAATAGTTCGTACTTAGCATGTAAGTACACTGAGGGGCATGAGGGGAATATTAACCATGTTTCTGTAACTCCTACAATGTTTTGGTTAATTCTCCAAGTCTTTTGAGTTTCTATTACCATGATGGGAATGGACCCCCATCCCTAAGTCAGGCTATGATTAGAGTTTATAAAATTAGTATTGTTTCAGTATTTGATGTTAGCCAAGAGCGTTGTTCTCAGCAGCCACAGTGTGCCCAGAATTGCCTCCTTCTATAATTCATGCAGAATTATATGTAGTGGTAGCATATCTAAGTACGACTGTAAATTCTTTTTTTAGTTGAGCCATTGCTCCTACTTCTGTTGGAGCTGTCCAAGTATCATTCATCCACATTGCTCTCATTTCTGCCTACAAATCCTGATATTTCATGACTTTGTGTCTCTCCGTACATAAGACTCTGTAATCACTAGGTAAAGCAATTTCAATGATCAATGCTACTTTTTTTTTGTTTTCATGGACTCCTATATCTGGTTTTCTTGCATCTATTTTTAAACTGTTGTTAATGGGAGATCCCATGTGATGTACACTTCATGAGTCTCTATAATGTTTAGTGGTTCATATTTCTAATGTTTCTCAGCTACTTCTACATTGTAGTGTTTGCACAATCCCCAATGCAACAGTCTTGCCAAACTATTGTGCCTTTCAGTGTACAGGCCCTGGACCATCAGTGTATCACATCCAGCAACAACATGTGTGAACATTTCCTTTTTTACATAACCTACATCTGACTGTTTTTTTCCACATGTTCACTGGAGTTTTGTAAACCAACATATACAAATGTAGTTCATAATCATGCACTGCCATTATTACCCTTTTATCTTTGGGTTTCAACTCACTTCTCCTTAACTATTTCTGAATCAAATCCAGATTAGAATAAGTTGTTATAGGAGATCTCCGTACTTGCCACAACATTTATGCCTTTTTCCAGATTTCTTTCCTTTTTGTCTGATCCTTCTCCTTATATTCTTTCTTTTGCTTTTTGGCACTTTCACTTACTATCTGATTTCTGTTTTCTTCTGGTTTCATTTCCATTACTGACATTGGAATGCTTATGTTAAACTAAGCAATGAGGTCATCTTAGACTTCCTCCCCGCATGTTTTAAAACTTTTGCTAAGTCTGAATATGATGAGGTCATCAGATATGTATCCAGCCCTACGACTGCTGATCTCTACATGTAATCAGTTTTGAGGAGCACTATGACTCCTTCAGAATGAGGACTATATAACCTGATGATACATTGATTTTTATACATCATTTGTGAAGTGTGAAACATTTTATTTTTGTTTTCCTGTCCAACTAATTCAATTCCTTTTGGAGCCAATCTCCCCAAAATTGTTAAGTTAGAACAGGTTGAACAATTTGGTTTTATAGCTTGGATTTTATTTCTAGATGTCCTTGCTGTTTCAAGTATAAGTTTTAGTATTTTGAAGTATTCCTTTAAGTTCCTTTATATTGCATTCCTGTCCCAGACTGATATTTTCTTGGTACTGCAACTTTCCTGCTTTAAACATTGCTTTTGCACATTTATTGAGACCAAATAACATTTTTATAAAGTCATAGGTTCATAGGATGATACTAGGCTATTGGCCCTGAGGCCCTTATAAGCCTAGCCAAGAATTTCACCCATGTTCCCTCAAAGTCAGTACCTGTTTTCCCCATCCAGCAGGGACACAGGTGGGATCCCAGGGGCGCATTTTCTGTTTCCCATCCAGTTGACTTGGTTCCTCTTAAAGAGGGCTAGAGAGGTACTCTGCTTGATATGAAGAGGGAGTCTACTCCACAGATGGGGAAGTCTTTGGGACACAAATCTATCCCGCCAACAATTTCTATTAATGTCACAGACCAGGTTAAGGCCTTGCATGTGGGTAGCTTGACTGGAGTTTGTCTTATGGATATGCAGCAACTCCATCAAGGCTGGGCCTGAGATAGCCTTATATGCCAGACACAGGTCACCTTTGAGCAGTATGTATGAGACTGAGTAGAGGGACATTGCTTTTAAGCCTATCTGTATAGGATAGGTGTTTGAGACCGTGGATTTTCCTGGTCAGGAACCTCTGCGGTCTCTCCATCTGCTGCATGTGCTTGGCAAGGTACATGCCGAAGGGGGCATTGTACTCAATAATGGGTCTGATAAGGGAGTGGTACAGGGATCTTATGACTACCTTATATTATCTTATATTATATTATATTATATTATCTAAGAAAGTTTTAACCACTTGCAGTTGTGGTTTCAACTCCTCATCTGATGAACTATACAGTTTTATGTCATCCACAAAAAGTAGATGAAAAGTCTTTAAACAACATTGTTTTCTGGGAGCCAAATTGTAACCATGGCCTAATCTGTTAAGTAAACAGCTTAATGGGTTAAGGGCAAGACAAAACAGTATTGGTAACAAAGAATCATGTTGGAATATTCCCCCTTAGAATTTTCATCCCTGGGATAATAATTTTCCCCTTTGTCATATCTTAACTGCAAAGTGGTTTGACACTGTTTTGTGGTTACGGTAACATAATTAATTAATGATGGGTGTAGCTTATACATCTGTAAGCACTCTTTTACCCATGAATGTGGGATGCTGTCAAATGCTTTTTTTGTAATCTATCCATGCTATACTTAGATTCTTCCCCTTTTTACAATTCTGTTATGGCTTTATTTAGGAACAAATAATCCTTTTTTTCCATATGACTTTCCTTTATTACGTTTTTGGTTTATTGCCATAACTGATTTTTTTCTAAATGACTGAAAACTCTGTCTATATCCACTCTAGTTTTGTGCATTGTCAGAAGGCAAGTTATTGGTCTACAGCTCTTGATGGCTTGCAGGTTTACTCTTAAGGAGGAATATCACTTTTTCTGTTTTTAACCAGGTTGATGTCTGTTCAGGATGCTTATATATGTAATTCATGGCTAAATCTTTGTATAAATATGTTAATAGTTTTAGCCAGAAGTTAGGTACTGCATCTGGGCCTGGGGTTTTCCATTTAGAAGCTTTTCTTAATTTTGTTTCAATTTCTCTGACCATTACTTCACCCAATTTCATATTGTCTACATTTGAACTCCTTACTGTTTTTAGTTTTTCTATTCAGTTAGCATCTTTGTTATTTTCCACACAGTCCTCCTTAATATTTCTTCAAATTTTGGTGGTACTTCTATTTCTTTTGTGTTGTTTCCCAGTTCTCTATAAAACTTTTTTTGACTAATTAGTGAATTGCTTATTTTGTTCTTTTCCTTTACATTTATCTGCATATCTTCTAGTTTTTCTGCCTGTGCTGATATTAGTTTATTTGCAATAGCGTATGATAGATCCTAGTCTGTTCTGATACTGTGCCTTTCTTTTACCTTGTCTAGTTTTTTTTTGCTGCGCTGTTCATTTTTCTATATTTTTCTTTTAGTGACACTTCTTGTCTTAATTGTTTTATAACTTTCTCTATTCACTACCTCCATGGTAACATTTTATCTTTCCTTTTTTTTTCTCTTATTGCTCTATGTTTTTGTGGTAAGACTTTGGGCAGGATTCAATAAACCCCAAATGACTCGCTGAAACTGTGTATGCATAGTGCCTCTAAGTGCACGCAATAGCATGCCAATCTGTATTCAGTAAGCAGATGTGTAGAGCTGCTCAAACATGGTAAATTTCATGGCATGGTAATTAATGCATAAGCAGCTGAATTGTATGCGAATCAACAACTCTAAAATGGCAGAGCTATTCAACAGGCTATAAAGCAGTCATGTACACTTAGTGTAGCCTTCTGCCTTGTATACTAAAACCTATTAGAATACAGCCACAGAAACTACACAGCAAGGAAATAATGTCAGTGGCTGCTGCTGCTCTTCTGCATGTGTATGTGCAACAGTCTCATGTCTATGCTGCTGCTGACAGACCTTGGGCAAGGAGGAGAAGAGCATTTAGACCCCATTTAACTTTTCATGGTCTGCATGAAGTGGAAATAGTAGAGTGCTACATGGTGGATAGAGACACACTCCAGGAACTCTGCAACCTCTGTCGTCCTCACCTGAGAGCAAGGGCAAACTGAGTGGAATAAATACATGAGGAATCCAAGGTATGTATGGCACTTAAAATATTAGCTATAGGAACCTTTCACTGACCCAAAGGGGACATGCTGAGGGTGTCGCAGGCATCAGTATCCAGGATCCTACACCAATTCCTGAATGCTATGTTTACACTACACATATGAGAATCAAACTCTGCACTTTCTGTCTGTAAGATAAACACCTTAACCATTATAGCAACCTCCCATTATGCCAACCACCTCATTATACTATTTCTCTGTGGGTGGGTGTGCATTTCTGATGGGAACATCAGCCATGATTTGAGTGCATACCCTGCATCCTCCAGTAAATGGCTTTGTGGGACATCACCCTTAGAAAATCTCTGGTAGAGCTGTGAGGTGTGTCAGATATGGGAGTCGTGTTAACAGCCAGGTTTGCCAGCATGTACATTCAGGATGATTCTCCTAGCATTATGCTTGACCTGGCAGTTAATGAAGTGAAACCCCTTTCTATTGAGGTAAACCCTTCCTTGTACCCCAGGTGTTACTTTCATCTCAATGTGCATGCAGTCTATAGCACCGAAAACATCAGGAAAATGTGCTATGGGGTAGAACTCTGCATAGTTCTAGCTCTATCCTGGGGGGTAGGGGGAGAAATACATATAGTCACTGGCATGCTGTAACATAGCACATTATAAAAATTGTTAGCTGCTTACAAACTGAATATTTAATTCCAGTCACTTTACAAAGCACAAACATGCTTAGAAGCATTGCACAGCAGTCTGCATAATGGATGGTAATGACTGCAGAAATTTCACCCATTACCTAGCTGTCTCTGTGGCACAAGGTATAAATATATAGAGCTAAAAATGTGAGAACATAAGTGAATGGGGGTTTGAGTCCCACAGTAATTATTTTTACTGAGGAAGGGTCATACTGACTTACACATGATATACTTTGCTACTGCCCTTTACATTTGTGCATTGCCTACATGTGCACAGATAGAGTTCAGTACTTAAGGAAAACAGTGAAATATTTAATTTGGTTTGCATTCTTTTGTGCAAACAGGCTCATCGGTGATGTGCAATGTCAGCACTTTTCACAGTATTGAGTATGGAAAATACACCTGTTGCTTAGCTTTCCCTGTGACACCAGGTGTAAGTGCATAGTCAGAACACAGGTAAGCCAGAATTCAAATCCAGTACACTCCCCTTTTTAGTAAGGGTGCCCCACTGCAATTTTTCACAAAACTTTGATTATAAAGGTAATACTACATACCAATAGCTATGTATAGTATGTTGATTGACAGAAAAGTATCATTACTACTTGCATACACATATTTTTGTAGGTATCATATGCACTATGTATGTAACTGGTTTAGCATGACAATGATGATTATTTTATAAAAAATGCAGTTGCATATCTCTGATGGACACAACAATTTACTGACAATCATCTACATCCCTCCCACAACCCAAGTATAACTGTAAAACATGATGCATTGTGAGGTATGTATCATAATTCCAAACTCTGTTACTAAATTTATGCAAGTGTATCCATTTCTAGTATATTGTCAGACATTAGTCCTGCATCACACCTGAGAACGCATAAGACAGGACTTTTGAATGTTAGACACACATACAATGTGAAGTATAGCACCGTCACTCTTTAAACTGTATATTTGTAATGACCATGGTTGGCAGACACTTCCTCTGGGGCAATGAGACATAATCACTTATGTGGAAATGTATGCATTCCGTTTTACATAGGTTTGAATCTCACATTGCACAAATTACTTTTAACAGTGTATGAGTCCTCAGAAAATATGTGTCAAGTCATCCTACTGATCCCTCCAAAGTCATAGCTTAAAAGCCAAGTCATTTAGCATTTCAGTATTGACCATTGAACAAAGTGGGACCAGGTATTGCAGTACACATGCTATAAATCAATGCCAAATGTTAAATCATCATTGCTGTTTCATAAACTCCCTTCTTCTTTGTTTGTCAATGTTTTTCTTTGCTTAACATTGCACAAACATGGTTGGCATGGTTTTGTGTGTTTGTACACTGGTCATAAAATGCAATATTACAAATTGTTGTGAAACCATTGCAACTGTTGTTGGAGGACCTTTGTAGACATGGTAGGAGATGAGAAGGATGGTACCAAATTCAAGGCAAAGAGGTGGGGTGTGGAGAAGTCAAAAATATTTGTTGCATTTCTCATGAAGCGCTACAGTTGTAGGCTGCTGAAGGCGGGACTCTACCAGGTCTCAGTGCAAGACTGAGGCCTGGAACAGCCTAGCCAAGGTTGTTCCGCATACAATTGACATACCACAAATTGGGGAGCAGTGTAGGCACCACTGTAGTGATCTGAAGATGTTCAAGCAGGCACAACTTGACCAGTGTCTGGATGAGTTTCGAACTGCTGACACCCCCCCCCCCACACACACACAGTTATGTAAGTATACAGCTCAAGCAACTTGAAACTATATGGAATGCTGAAGATAGCCAAAACTTGTATGCATAATGCTTTCATGTTTTTTCTTCTCTCATTCTCTATTTACAGATGTAGAGGAAATCTTGGCGAGCAGCGAGGCACATGCTGAGAGGCAGGATTGGCTCATAGAGACAAGGGGTATGCATGCAGCACAACTGACCCTGTTTATAATAAATATATTGTGATTCCATAGATCAGTATCAAGTTTAGCATGCATATCTTAATTGTAGCAGCAAGCATGCATGGTCTCTGCAGTAGCTCTTGGTAATTGTATTAGGTAAGTGTTATAGTATATTCAGATTATGTGGGTTAAATTCCCACAAATAGCCTATTGATTCACATTCAACAAGTATCATGTTTGCATTTGAAATGCAACAATATTGGCTTTAATGCCATGTTGTTAATTTAATCTGTAGTATCTTTAGAAGCATGCATGGGAATATGTGCATATTCCAAGGATTTCTTGCAACAATTCACATTCATTTTTGGGATCGCAAAAGCTCTACAGCTGCTATAACAAGAAAAGCATATTTATTTTAGTAAACCAAGATTGTGACATTTCATGGTTTTAATATTCTGTTTTCTTTTTTGTCTTACCCCACCCCTTATCTCTGTCTCTCTCCCTGTCTTTTTTTTTGTGGGTTACCTGGAAACACACTATTCTGATGTCATACTCTTCTGCCAACAAACCAAAGCATTTCAGTACAGGAAGGTGGGACAATCATTGTGGCTCAGCCTGACAACCCTCAACAGACTGCCATAGCAACACCCAGCACCTCTGGGATGCAACCTGGCAGTACTGCTTTCACAGCTCCTGCACTACCTGGCCCATCCACATCAGGTAACAGTGTTACCTTCCAGGAGTATTGGTGGAGGCAGTGATTATGTCACCCACTAGGAGCTGCCTGAGAAGGTGCTTGATCTAATAGAGACTAGCCTTGGTGCCTACATCAGCTACCTGGAGAGGTTGCTCATTAAAATAGAAAATGGGTGCCCACATCAAGCCGTCTCACTGGGAATAGTTCTGAGGATGAGGACTAGATTCTCATTGTTCCCACACTTGGTGGTCATGTTCCTCCAAAGTCTCTCACCTATCTCCAGTCATGGTGTTCTCCAACCTTTTGTGTCCATCACTATCCCTGTGTCTGTCTTGTTTTCCCTGTTTGTCTGCACCTGCTTCCTCACCTACCCTACCGCACTTGCTTACTCACCTTCCCTACCTACCTGAACCTGACATTCCTTTGGCCCTTCAGAACATTCCTCTCTTTCTGAGATGCCAGAAAAAAAATGGGCAGTTGTCCCACAAAATTTGTCCTATACATAGCTTTCCACTTTGCTTATGTGTCCTTTCAACACACTTGATTTGATCCAATTGCCTATACAAAATGATTGCATTGTTGTCATCCATCTATGTTGTGGTGACAATCCAAAGTCATCAAATTTTGTCTACACATGCACATTGCTGTGTTGAAGAAGTGAATAACTGTAGTTCCTTCCTAATTTCCTACTGCAGATTCATTTATTGCTTCCCATTTGTTCTTCCTTCTGCTTGCCCCCCTGCCCCCCATTTCACCACTTTCCTATTAAGCCCATTTTCACATTTTTTTATCTGGTCAAAAAATAGAATCACACACATAACACACGTGACCAGAAATAGCCCATTAAAAAGCCTTCAATTTTTGTCCTCTGCATTTGCGTGGAGTATGGCATCATGCACTACTGCTGAGTGGTGGTAAATGGCTGTTCATGTCCTATGGCAAAACCTGGTGAGTTTTTGCAGTCAGTCGTACAAGTCCAGTTATCCTCTTGTAATGTTTCTTAACCATACTGCGCTATAGGACTATAGAGTGAAGAGTAGAGTACAGGCACTATTTTGAAATTTCTTAGACTGCTGGATGCAGTAAAGTGCAGCTTCCTATGTGAAGCACTGACATAAATCACTTGACTGAAGTATTTTTTTTTTTGCCCATAGCATCAAGGTTTCGATTCCAGATACATCTCACATCATTTCTTAGTATGATGTTATATGTCTATGATATGTTTAATCACCCACATCTTAACATTTGTCACAGTTATGAGTTCTTCTGGAGATATGTTGAATACTGGCCAAAAATATTATTTACATTGATATCCATCCCCACAGCTATGACATATTTATCCAACCTTGTTCTGCTTGTCATATGCCTGTTGTCCCTCTCCTGATCCTTCTGTACCCCTGTGTCATTCACTTCCTTCTGCAGAGCATGGTAGCTTAGTAATGAGAACAGACCAAAAACATGTCCATAAATGTTACATTGCACAAAACATTGTAATGTGTATGTTGATCTCTCCTTGTATGTATCCCTTCAATCCCACCCCTCTTTATGGGCATGTCTCTATTAGGCTGATAGATGTACAGGCCATATCAAATTTTTTACATATTGAAATGACTCTGCTGATGGATGATACAAACATATCACCTTGATTCAATAAGGAATCAGCACTCCTGTAGTGTGCAACATTTCAAAATCTGCTATAGGATTCCGTTTGTGTCACATTCATGTGATGGATGAAATCTTCATCTAATATGATATGGAAACGGTCCTTGCTGTGAAGAAGCATACAGCACACATGTTTTAGGATATCTGGCCCTACACAAATAGCATATCTGATGAGTAATACTAATCATTTAAAAAAAATGTACCACATCTTGTCATTTGTAGCAAGATGTGCACACAACTAACTTGTGAGTTGCAATGATGCATCCCAAACAGCTACTAGTTGTAGAAGTGTATTGAGGTGGGCACTGGGCATTACTGCTACAATTTGGAAAAGATGCATACTTTAGTATACTCATTGAAAGAAAAGGGAAAAACATCTGGATTTGAACCCTGGCTCACCCATGCTTTAGGCCAGGAGCTTAGTGCTTTTACACCCTGTCCTGCAGAGAAAGCCAGACAGTGGGTGTATTTTCCACACTCAGTATTGTCCAGGGTGCTGACAATCATGCATAGATGCTAAGTCTGTCTGTGCAAAGGAAGGAGTACCACATTAAATTTTACATTGTTTTTCTTAAGCAGATAACTACTTTTGAAAAGAGCTTAATATCAACAAGAAAAATCAAAAGACAAAGCGTGTCATAGTGACATCACTACTTCATCACCAATTTAATTGAATTAAATTTAAAGACGCACTGATGTATTACTTGAATACAAAATTCAGGTAAGCAATATAAAACACATATAAAAAACACATGTAAAAAATATATGAAAAATAACAAGCATTAACTTGTGTCACAAAAGCAAGATGGAATTAAACATTGAAAAGGGAAAAGTTTTGTAATGTATACCATCATCAATAATGAAAAACAGGTTGTTCGTCAAGGAACAGTCAGAATAAAAAATCCCTCCAAAACATTATATAAACAATATTGTATAAAAATATATTATATAATGATAAGATAGTTTAAAACTATCTAATTTGTAACTTTGTCATATGACCATGGTATATATTAATCTGTACAAAAGCTCTTATTTAATGTAACTCTCATTTTTAATAGAACTGAGATGAAATTTTTCAATATGCCTAGCTAGGGGTTTTTTCCTGTTTATTTCTCCATAGATGACTGATTTTGTATTTACAGTGATTGTGTTGTGATATGTATTATTTTACTATATTCACTGTCTAATCAAGTCCCAGTTCTTGTTTAAAATTTTACAAATTCTCCTGTGTCATTGTTTGTTTGAAAGGATGCTGACTAGAAGGTTTCCTAAACACTTTGAAAAGTTGATGTAAATTTCAGAAAAGTGGTAGTGCAGTTCATAAATTCTCTAAAGGAGTCCGCTTCCCATTATTTCCTCTTCAAACAAGATGAAAATATCATCCTTAAACATGAAAAATTAGAATCAAGAACAATGTCAAGTAGTTTCTGTAAACAATACTGATTTCAATTTTTCATTGTACATACTGTTATTGAAAATCACCAGTCCACCCCTTTATCAGGTTTAATTACCCTGACTGGTAGAAGTTTAAAGTCAGAAATGCCCCCCTCTCTGTTCCATAGTAATGTTATAATATGGATAAGCCTTTGGTACATTATTTTTATTTTAGTCAAAGTCTCTAATAATAATAAATTCAATATTTCATTCAACTTTAACCCAGGATGTAATCAAATTCAACTTCCTGGTATAACATTTTAAGTCCAGGATAGTTTTAGTAATGTCACATCCAGAACTGGGCACAATGTGTTGCCCCTCTGGACATAATTTATAAGTTCTGGTGATAGCATTACATCAGAAAAGTTGTATATTTTGAAATCACCTTTTGATTGAATTGAATGCATAAAGGTGAACTCACGCTGTTGGCACACCCTAAATTAAATGGCACATCGAGTTAATTGTTCCGGAAGTTCTGCCTCGTCTGGTGGATGTTGTGCTAGTTGTCCTAAAAATTATTATTGTTACCAAAATTTGGACTGGAATTATTGTTCCTGGGTTTAGCATTGTGGTTAGGAACAGCATCCCTGTCCCTGTTTAGTTTTTGACTTTATTCTGCTTTAATTTTCAAATTTAAAACGCATGAGTTCATGTCCATTTTGATAGTGTTATCAAGCAGTTTGATTTCATCCAGAGTTGAGCACCTTGTCTTGAAAAAGTGTAACCAAGTCAGTCAAAAAATCAGGCCCCTGGATCAAGCCCGAAGGGGTAAAAAAGAAACAAGACCTTTGGGTACTATATTCTTTAATTTAACCATTTTAACATCAAGCTGTTTGACTCACCCATTGAAGCCGGGTCGCTCCATACCAGTCAGTTGTTAATCCACTGAGAGATCGATGAACGCCAATGAGCTCTCCTGTGTGTTGCCATTGGCACTTGTTCACCCTGGTCCATGATGTTGGAAGTAGATGGGCCACTTGGAAATCGCTGGCCAGCTGGTATGCTATTCGTAAAGTGTTAGTAGAGTTGTAGTTCTCATAAGCATCCATCCGAGTATGCAGCGCATCTAAGCATCAAAAGCAACCTGTTTGTGTCCGAGCATGAGTTCTGATGAATGTCATAACAGATGCTTGCAAAAGTTGCTTGAACGCAGTTTATTGTTTTAAAAAGACAAAGCGTCGTCATAGTGACATCACTACTTCATCACCAATTTAAGATGTATTACTTGAATACAAAATTCAGGTAAGCAACAAGTATAACTAGCTCTTATAATTAGCTCATAAAAGCAATATAAAACACATATTGTCACAAAACAAGATGGAATTAAACTTTGTTGTGTTGGCTAATGTATACCATCATCAATAATGAAAAACAGGTTGTTCGTCAAGGAACAGTCAGAATAAAAATAAACTATCTAATCTGTAACTTTGTCATATGACCAAATAAGTATCATGGTATATATTAATCTGTACAAAAAGCTCTATTTAATGTAACTTCTCATTCATGGACCTTCCTGAGTAGTATAGATAGTATTGTTTACAACCCTGAATTCAATTTTCTTACAATAGATGTGGTTGACTTATACACATCAATACCCCCACAGGAAGCCACCACCGTGGGTAGGGCTTTATGGCCTTTTGGGATCTAAGTTTTATTCTACCAACCCTCCTTTAAGGATCAGATTCACGATGATATTTTCATCTTGTTTAAAGGAAATAATGAGGTCAATTCTCAAATAGAGGTTATCCGACCTCATTGATTTTGAAATTATTATTGATTTGAGTAAAAAAAAAAAGAGAGGTATTTTTTACTCTTCTCTTAAACTTAAGGTAGACCAACCATTGAATTTAGTTGAACACACACAAGTAAGTGTTGACCAACTTTTATCACCGAGTCATACTACATCTGAATACTTGGTTAAATGTAACTTAGTGTCTAGCTTTATTACCGCTTTTAGCAATGACACAGGGAGAATTTGTAAAATTTTAAACAAGAACTGGGACTTGATTAGGAATGATATTGACCTCTTCGAAAAATTGGGCATTCCTCTGGTGGTTTTTCAGAAAAGGAAGGAACACAATCAACTGTAATACAAAATCAGTCATCTATGGAGTTTTCTGTGATATTTGTCCTGCGCCTATGCCATCAGGACAAATAAACAAATTTCCTGATCACAAATTTTATTTATGGGGATTGACCACGCCCTCTAGTATTAGATTTTTATTTATGGAAATTGACCACCGCATTCTGATTAGGGGACCCTTTGTCTTTGTTACTTGAACTTCATGAACTGAATGGCAGATTAAAATTGTAATATCTCAGTTCTATTAAAAATGAGAAGTTACATTAAATAGAGCTTTTGTACAGATTAATATATACCATGATACCGGGTTATTTGGTCATATGACAAAGTTACAAATTAGATAGTTTTAAACTATCTTATCATTATATAATATATTTTTATACAATATTGTTTATATAATGTTTTGGAGGATTTTTATTCTGACTGTTCTCATTATTGATGATGATATACATTAGCCAACACAACAAAACTTTTCCCTTTTCAATGTTTAATTCCATCTTGCTTTTGTGACACAAGTTAATGCTTTGTGTTTTTTTATTATTTTTTTTACATGTGTTTTTTATATGTGTTTTATATTGCTTTTATGAGCTAATTATAAGAGCTAGTTATACTTGTTGCTTACCTGAATTTTGTATTCAAGTAATACATCAGTGCGTCTTTAAATTTAATTCAATTAAATTGGTGATGAAGTAGTGATGTCATTCATGTTCTGAAGAAGCTGCCTTTTGCTTTGACAGCTAAAACGCTTCTTTTTTAAACAATAAACTTTTTGCAAGCATCTGTTTCATTTTTCCCCAGTTAGAGCTTAATGTCACACAGATGAGGAAGGCAAGACCAACCGTTATTTATGTAATAAAACTTTGCCATCATCTGCGCAAATCAGCTTCTCGGCAGTGCCCTTTGTGAAGAGGTATATAGCATGTCTATCTCTGGTTACTTGGCTGTAATCCTCCACTACATGGAAATGCATTTATAAACACAATAGAAGGGCAGTGACATGTGTGAGTAACTGAACGCATATTGTCTGATATTCATGTGTGCTATGCAACAATGTACTTACAAATGTTATGTCAGGGCTTGGGTCATTGTCAAAGAAACTCCAGAAGTACACAGTGTAACTGCATTGCTACATTTGGTATGGGTTTATAGTGACACTGTTCATCAGTCATCCACGATCATATCCCATAGATATTGTCAGTAACTTGTATTAATGTAGACATACCTTCATATGAATATGAAAATGCATAATTTCACCATTGCACTACTGGGGTTTCCAAAGTATGTCTTTGTGTGAGTGTCTCAGCTACACAACATCCTGAGAAACAGGTACATGTCTATCTCACTTTTGAAATATGCATTCATGACAGCTTCTTTCACCTATGTTTCCAGGATATATGTATATGTAGTTTTGCAAATTGCACTCACATACTCATAGCACATGTTCTAACTTTGCAAACAAGTCTCATAATAGTATATGTTACATATGACCCTATGATGATGTCATACTCTATAAAGTGCACTCTGACACTATTAACATCCAGCATCTGTAGTAGTGTGAGCATTAATACTGTGTTCTCTAGTCTATGAAATTAGAGAGGTGGGGGTTCTAATCTCACAGCAATCAACCTCTGTGTGTATCTAGTCAGAAGAGTGTGAGTCCAGGACTTTCCAGATGTACTCAAGTAATAGTTAGAGGGTGCTTTTACAGTGCTGTATGACTCCACATCAGTTTCATACAGCCCTCCCAGCATCTTCTTCTTGACATACACTGATATCATCTCTATAAAGCGTACTGTGACAGTATTAGCATTAAAGCTCTGCAGTGGCATGAGCTTTGCATGCTGCCTTTTGTAGCTTGTGGAATTAGTCATAAGGGTTCTAATCTCACAGCAGTCAACCTGTGTGTGTGTGTGTGTGTGTGTGTGTGTGTGTGTGTGTGTGTGTGTGTGTGTGTGTGTGTGTGTGTATATGTGTAGTCATGGGAGCATGGGTCCAGGTCCTCGTGACTGTACTTAAGTAGTATTCAGATGATACTTTTACACTGATACATGACTCCACAGCATGTAATTAGAGATATAAGGGTTCTAATCTCACAGCAGTCAACCTCTGTGTGTGTATGTGTGCATGTGTGTGTGTGTGTGTGTGTGTGTGTGTGTGTGTGTGTGTGTGTGTGTGTGTGTGTGTGTGTGTGTGTGTGTAGTCACTAGAGCTTGAGTCCAGGTCCGGCCACCTGTACTCAAGTAGCATTCAAAGGATACTTTTACACTGTTACACGACTCTACAGCAATTTCATACAGCCCTCCTAACATCCTCTTCTCAGCATACACTGATGATGCCATTCTCTATACAGTGCACCTTGAAAGTGTTAAAGAGATACTTATGTAGTGGTGCTAGCATTAAAGCTGTCATCCTCTGTAAAGTACATTGTGACAGTACTGCAATCACAGTTCTGCAGTGGTGTGAGCATTAAGTGCTGTGTTTCCTAGCTTTGTGATTAGATAGCTAAGGGTTCTAATCTCACAGGAGTCAATATCTGTCTGTAGTCAGAAGAGCATGAATCAATATCCTGTGTCCTTCACTCAAGTAGCATTCAGATGATACTTTTAGACTGCTACACGACTCCACAGCAATTTCACACAGCCTTCCCAACATCCTCTTCTCAGCATATACTGATGATGTCATCCTCTGTAAAGTACATTGTGATAGCACTGCAATCACAGTTCTGCAGTGGTGTGAGAATTAAGTGGTGTGTTTCCTAGCTTTGTGATTAGATAGCTAAGGGTTCTAATCTCACAGCAGTCAATGTCTGTCTGTAGTCAGAAGAGCATGAATCAATATCCTGTGTCCCTCACTCAAGTAGCATTCAGAGGATACTTTTAGACTGCTACATGACTCCGCAGGAATTTCACACAGCCCTCCCAACATCCTCTTCTCAGCATACACTGATGATGCCATTCTCTATACAGTGCACCCTGAAAGTGTTAAAGGGATACTTATGCAGTGGTGCTAGCATTAAAAGCTGTGTTCTGAAGAGTGTGTAACTAGATATGTAGAGGTTCTAATCTCCCACCAATCAACCTGTGCATATGTGTTCATTCAACTATTAGTCTAGAGACAATTTTACAGCAGGCTGTGAGTCCACATCTATGCCACACAATCCTCCAACATCATCTTTGCAGCAGACACTGATGATGTCTTCTTCTATAAAGTGCACTATGACACTGGTAAAGACAGACTTGTGTGGTGGTGCTGCCACTAAATACTGTGTTCTTGATCTTGTGTAACTAGATAGGTAGGGATTTTAATCTCACAGCATTCAACATGAGTGTGTGAATGTGTGCATTCAACTATCAGTCTGGAGACAATTTTATAGCAGTATGTGAATCCACATCTATGCTACACACTTCTCCCAACACTGTCTTCTCAGCAGACACTGCTGATGTCATCCTCTATAAAGTGCACTCTGACAGTATTAAAACAGATGGGTGCAGTGGTGCTTTTATTAAGTACTATGTCCTTGAACTTAGGAAGGGGTTCTAATCTCACAGCAGTCAATGTGAGTGTGTGCATTTAACTATCAGTCTAGAGACAATTTTACACTGGGATGTGAGTCACACAATCCTCCTAACATCTTCTCAGCATACACTGATGATGTCATCCTCTATAAAGTGCACTCTGACAGTGCTAAAGTCATACATCTGTGGTGGCACTAGTCTTCCATGATATAGAATCCAGCTTATATACCTGTGCAGGTGTGGTGTTCAAATCTGATTTCAGTTGACTTGTTTGTGGCCGATGGTGTATTATGGTCATTGTATGATGTTTTGAATCTCTTTTCATTTGACCCTCACATAGCCCCATAAATCCAACATCCCCTGTTTCACTCTGTTCACATAACATAATTTCTGCTGAAAACTGAGGATGTCATAATCTCAAAGATTTATACACACATTGTGAAGTAGATCCTTTACATTACCCTCTGCAAGCCATTTCCAGATGACTGCATGTGTGATTGCTAATTCTGCCATGGGGTGGTGCACATGTTACATATGGACAGAGGCAGTCTGTGATGAAATCAAACATATACAAACATACACACATACCCCTACTATCTTCTATCACATACCTACAATAATTTGGGTTTAAATGCTATAATAGTGGCTGGGATTTTATGTGCTCCTGGCTGGTAGCCTAGTAATGCCCTATGACCCTCAAAATATTGCATATGTCACTGTTATTGGCATCCACATGTGCTGTGTTGAGGTGTGGATGTACTCTAGATCTATAACAGTGTATTCCAATCTGTGATTTCAGCTGCTGTATAGATGACCACTGCTGCCATTTGGTTACATGTTACTTCCATAACAACTGTAATATTATGCCTCCTGAAGATTGCTGACATGGGATGATGTTATTTATAGTGTTGCCTTACTAAAGCATGTGTTTTTGTAGTGGAGTATATCAACATTCTACACAGCTCTCATGCAACTATCAGATTGACAGCTGCAGTATGGCACAGGTGTGCATATGTATACCTAGCATTTGGAAATACTATCTGACATACAGCAATATTATGTTATACTGATTACATGGTCATGTACACCAGGGTTCATCCATATGTTGTAATGTTGTTATATATATATATACAAACATATGACATACTGAGATTCACTTGCAACCTCGGCAAATTTATTATATGCAATATGGTGCTGCTATTCACAAGGATTATACAGGTGTTCCCCAGCAGCATTATGTGACTTCCAGCATTTGTGTCATTAACTGTACTGCATGAACCACATACACCTCAGTTGTAATGTGTCCATATATGATGTCAGAGCCCTCAACCAAACATTTCTACTGATGAACATATATGCATATGATGTACAACTGATGTAATTTTATGTTACCAGCTTGTCTTGGAAGTGTGCATACATTGACATATCCCGTCTTATGGACATTGCCATATTTACCATGCCCTCTGTGATGATATGGGCAAGTGCCAGCACAGCCAGATGGAGTTTATACAAGATGCTTGTGTTACAAATTAGAACTGTATGTCATTTGTGTATCAAACTGATTTGTACAGATGCTTGTGCTGAAAATTTATTTGTTAGGCTTGCTTGTGTTGAAATGCATCAACAGTACACCCTGCTGAAATGAAGAGAAATGTATATGTATTATTGTAGCTGAATTAAATGTATATGTTTTAATAGAGGATACTGGGACAGCAACAGTTAACCAGCTGGCTTGCTTTAAGAAAAATAAGTTAAATGTAAATGAGCTGTTAAACCATTAAAATGGCACCTCACAGTGCTGAATAGGACCAGAGATGGTAGTCTGAGGAAAAGGTTTTGTTCATTAGCTAAGTAAAAAGAGGGCAAGCTCCAGGCACTGCCATAAACATTTAGATTGTATTGTAGCCATTTATGCTAAATTCCTGTCTCAGCTTCAAAGGGGAATACTGTGAGAACCTAGAGTAACTGAGTAACTGACTGGTGGCAGTGATTCTACTGTATAGTCTGGGCAAAGCTGGTAGAGTGGGTAATCTGTGCCAGCCTTTCTCAGCTGTGTGTGTTTCTGAAAATTAAATCTTAAGGTGTGTGTGTGTGTCAACTACTTGGGGCAGGGACACAAAGCACTGGGTTTACAGAGAGGGTATTGGAGGAATTGGCTTGGACACTCAGCTAAGGACCGAACCCTACAGCTGTACCAGAGTAGAGGTTTGTTGGGGACATGGACAGAGACAGATATACAGACTTCCAGACCCCAGACTGAGTGCGTTCCCTGTGTGCTCTTAAGGGAAATTGTACCTGATGCAGAGAGGTTTGCATCTGGAAATACCAAGTGCATCCATTTGTATTCCAAGTGCACTCCCCTCTCCAGTGTCAGTGGCGAGGATTCAGGCTCCTTGTTACTGGCCCAGCATGGGGACATCACATATTGGTGGCAGCAGTGGCCATCACATATTGGTAGCAGTGGTGGACATCACACCCTCTTCCTCTTTATTCACTCCTATCATTCGTGTCTGCACACTCTCCCTGCCTAGGGTATGTTTCCTTGTATGTGCCCTTGCTGTGCCCCCCTCCTTATTTCATTCTGCACATAATTGTTGCAGTGTACATTGCACTCAATACACTTTTCCGTAGTCTGTTAATCCTGCTGTTATTGCAGTATTTTCACTTTTGGCAGTCATTGTGGCTGTCAGTGCAATCTTGCTGAGCAGGTGTGCTTTTAAACAAACTTGAATGCTTCTTGTTTCTGTGGTCATGCTGCTCTGCACGGTTTCCTAGCAGCAGCACTTTTGCTGAACACAAAACCATGCTTGTATGTGTAAGTGCAATAAGCAGCATGAATATGAGAATAGCACTGCTGCTCATCTGTGCTAACATGTAAACAATGTGTAGGTTTCGTGTGAAACCTACATGGAGTTTACTGAATTCATGGGTTTGTCGGTTATTAATTTAGCTGCACAGTAATATATCCTATTTACAAAAAACAATACAACTGGAGCAAGAAGCAGCAGGTGAAAGCTGTTGAAGTACTTTAATACAATTCACATACACCACTGGTACCTCTGTCATTCGCCTTCAACGGATAAGTGTGCATCAAAAACAGCCATGCTTTTACACACATAAAACCCCCAATGTATTGTTTTTTTGGATTTCATTTCTTCTGTGTCTTTATATATCCTATTTACGTCTGTTATATCACATGCATTTCTGTTAATAGTCTTGATTACTGTGTTTATTTGATTTATCAGACTTGTAACATTTTGGATCTTATTGACTTTCTGTAATCTATTTCTTTCATCAATCTTAATATGTCTTTCCAGTTTTATTAAATCAAGCAGCTCTTCCCTTAGATAATATTAGATAATATTCTTCTTTACTGACAGTGCATTCTTTGCTGCCCATTTCCTGAGGGTATTTTACAGAAAGTTCCAGAACATCTTCCTGTGACATATTCTCTTCAGCTGCATCCTGTATCATCTTCTGTTCCTTTATATGGGAACTCATTGGCCTATCACAACATAACATTGTATGCGCCAGAGTTGCCACTGTTTCCTGCTCCTTCCCTTCCTGTGCAATTTCAACTGACCTTTTGTATTGGTTTCCTACAGAAGGCTGTAGAGTATCATCATGTGGCAATTCATCAAATGCTTACTGTTCCACCTGTTTCTCCTTAATCTTAGGATTTTGTTTCATCATGCTGTACTTGTTCATAGGTTCATAGGTGTGTACTAGGCTAATGGCCCTGGAGCCTTTACAAGCCTAGCCCACATAAGTGCCCTGGCATCATGCTGCCCTATGTTAGTTCACAGTGCCTCTATCAAGTAGAGCCACTGGAGTGATCCTGGGGTGTACTTTTTATTTCCTATCCAGTCTTCAAGACTTCTCTTGAAGAGGACCAGTGTGCTTGACATGTATTGGAAGTCTATGCAGAGCATGGGCAGTCTCTGGGTTATTAACCTGTCCCTCCAGCATGTTCTGTTGATTGTGGTAATGAGACTGAGGTCTCTAGAGCATGTGGTGTGGAGGGATTGGGATTTCTTTAGATGTAGGATTTCTAACAGAGCAGGGTCAGACATGGCTTTGTAAGCCAAGCAGAGAACACCTCTTAGTAGACGATATGAGACAGAGAATAGCTGGAGTTTTTTGAGTCTGTCTGTATAAGACATGTGTTTAAGGCCTAGGATCCTCTTTGTGAGGTACTTTTGTAGCCTTTCCAGCTGTTGCATGTGTCTAGTGAGGTACATGTCTATACTCAATGACTGCCCTAATGAGAAAAGAGTAGAGAGAGATGATGACCTCTTTCTTCCTGGATGCAAAACCCTTGGTGATGAGATGTGCCACATAGAAGGACTTTCTGACCACAGTGGCAATGTGATGGTTGAAGGAGAGGTTGCTGTCAACCTGTGTCCCCAGATCTCTTATAATGCCTTCAGTGTCCAGTGGGCTCCTGTCAATGTGGTAATTAGTGGGAACTAAGTTTTTTCCCAAAGGGGATGACGACGCAATTTTTGGCATTAAGCTTAAGGCCATAGTTTTAACACCAGTCATTGGTCTCAGTGAGGCCTTTCTGTAGGATGTCTACATCACTTAGGGAGTTAATAATGGCTCCCAGATTGCAGTCATCTGTGAACTTGGTCAGCCAGAGTCCCGCCGTGCTGGTCTAGACTCAGAAGAGAAGTAGATGCCAAACAGGAGAGGACCCAGGACCAATCCCCATGGGACTCCACTCATGACTGGTCGGCAGTCTGACTTGGAGTCCACTACTTTCACACTGTGGATTCTATCTGTGAGCCAATTTGCAACCCACCTAGTGATATAGGGGTTGATGCCTAGTTTGGTGAGTTTATCAATAATTCCTGAGTGGGGAATGGTATCAAAAGCCTTTGCCAGATCGAGGTAGGCTGTATGAACTGCCTTGCCCTCATCCACAACTCTGGTGACTGACTCAAAGAAGTCAACCAGGTTGAGCAGGCATGATCTACCTTTCACAAAACCAAATTGAGTGAGATCTAGAGTTTGAAGATTCCTTATATCCTTGTTAATTAGGTCCATGATGATGCGCTCCATAGCCTTACATATCAGACTCGTCAGGCTAATGGGGTAATAATTCCCAGGGTCTGTAGTTGCTCCCCCTTTATGGAGAGGGATGACTGTAGCAGTGCGCCATTCAGTAGGGATAAAGCCTGAGGTGAGGCTGTGATTGAACAGGGCACACAAATGTGGTGCCAGTTCACATTGTAGTTCATGTAGAACACATCTAGGGATATTGTCAGGTCCCATGGAAGCTGTATTCTTGGCCTTGGAAATGCAGCTTTAACCTGTGCTGCAGTAATGGGTGCCTGGCATTCCTCCAGTACTGCGATCGGTCCATTGGGGGGGAGAGAGGGGTAAACTTGGCACTGAATCTATCAGCCAGTATATTGGCAATATCTATTCACTCAGTATAGGAGATACCATTGTGCAGCAACTCAAAGCGAACCTGGGTATTGCCATTGAGATTCTTGATATAACTATAGAAGGCTTTGTGGTTGTTTTTAGTGTCTGCCACAACTCTGCCTTCACAGCTGGCTTTAGAGGTCTTGACGAGGGATCTCAACCTTTTGCTGAGGACAACAAGGGAGTTATTCCAGTCTTCGGACTTCACCTTTTTCTGCAACAGTTTCTTCTTTTTATTGTAGAGTTTATTAATGGCAGGGGACTACCAGATTGGCTTCCTTCTTTTTGGAGGAGAGCATCTTGGTTCTGTTGGGTATGACTAGTTCTGTGCATTTATGTACATGTTCATACAGTGGATTGGTGTATGATTTGGCAGTCATGCATCTATTTTCCATTGACATGGGTGCCTTGAAGTTAGCCACCTCTGTTTTTAGGAGCACAAAGTCAGCTTTGGAGAAGTTTTCAATGGTGGTTACCTTTGCGGGGGATCTGGGTGAGATGTGGATTTCCATAGTGATCAGTTTGTGGTCAGATCTAACCAAGGAGGAAGTGACTATTGGTGGAGAGCAATGGTTGCCCATGTTACTAATAACCAGGTCAAGGATGTGCTTCCTCTAGAGGGGGTCAGAATGAGCTGGCCCAAGGCATTGGAACTGATTAATTCCAGGAAGAGTTGGGCCAGTGTATTGGTGTATGAGTAGTTTCCCCAGTTGATGGAAGGGTAGTTAAAGTCACCTAATATGAGAGTGTTGGATTAGACCCTAACAGTTTCCAGGGTGCTTAGGAACGTGGAGTGAGAGTCTTGGGACATGGCTGGTGACCTATAGCATATGTGTTGGATTTTCTATACTAAATCCTTCACTTCACAGGTAATCAATAATATCAGTTTCTATTTCTTTAACATTTCCATTACTAATCCTCTTTTCTACTTCCTGCTTTTTTTTATTTTTATTTTTGTGTGTTGTGAAATTATTCATATTCAGATGTCTTTGCCTCTATTTCTCTTTAATGCTGCTTTTTATATCGATTAGCTCCGCTTTCTTCTTCACATGAATATTGCACCACACCAGGCTTATTTTCCTTTCTTATGCCATTACTCCTTCTTCAGATACCTCCAGTTCCACTTGCTGCTCCTTAATCTGGAGACTCATTGTCCCATCATGCTGTGACATTGCCCATGTTGAATTTTCCACACTAAATCCTTCACTTTGCAGAAAATTTATAGCTTTAGTTTCTATTTGTTTAACTTCTACCTTACTAATCCTCTATTCTACAGTCTCCCATTGTTTTATTTATTTATTTAGTTTGCTTTGCACTGGAAAATTTTCTGCGTCTGGTTGCCTTTGACTGTGTTTCTCTTCAAATATCTTTAATGCTGTTTTTTTTATATTTATTAGTTCAGCTTTCTCATATGCATAAATGTTGGCACCATATCAGATCTCTTTCTCTTCCCCATGTCCATGTTTCTTTTTAATACCTTTCAAAAATCTTTGGGTTTTGTTCTTCATATTTTTGCACCTCCTCTGTCACTTCTTCTCCATGTATCTCAAAGTTTCTTTGTCTATGTAATGTTTTTTATGGATCTGTTGACTTAATGAATGCAGATTTTTATTTGATAGCAATTTTTCTTGTGCATTTATTTTTTTCCCTTCAATTTCCCTTCAGTTTCTCTCTTAATCTTTCTGAATATCTTCTAACTGGAAATTCTGGGCTTCCTGGGTTGTATAGTGGATTGTATAGAGTTACCCGTAACTCAAAAGTGTTTTATTTATTCTTGAGTCTGTGGCCACTGAGATATAATATTTTGAAGCTTTTAAATTAGGGGCTTTTAAAATTTATGTAACAGAGGGAAAAAACAGGATTAGGGAAGAAAGGATGAGATGCAAGAAGCTTGGCAGTGAGTATAGGGTTACCACCTGTCCCACTTGGAGAGGGACAGTCCCTCTTTGGGCAGTTGTGTCCTGACAAAAAATATTAAAAAGGGCAAATGTCCTGAGATTGTAGGACATAATTATGTCCCATATTTTATGTAATAGTTGCATAAAATAGTTAGTTCTGTATCTAAAATACCTAAATGTTACAAGAAACATAATAAGCAACTAAACTGATACAAGAATAAGGTTTTATTTAGGAAAAAAAGTTAAGTTCTATCCTTTGTACTCACCGTGGGTATGTGTCGGCCTCTAAAATCCGATGTGTGTCCTGCAAATGTCCCACTATGGCCATTTGAAAAGGTGGCAACCCAAAGTGAGTACAGCAGATTAAAACTATGAACTGTTAATGAACTACTTCCTGTAGTCCAGGGTTTGATTCCATCAGCTTTTGGTTGCCTACTGTTTCATTTTGAGCAAGTCACTTAACAAGACAGTGGTCAGGAAAACTTGGACTAGGTTCTCAATGGTCTCCCAGACAATGAGCTTAGTACTGACCTATCAGGGTAAGTGAGGCAATTATTAGGTTCATTTGGAGCTGGGTATGGGGTTTATATCACGTGCTGATAATAATAGTATGAAGTGAATGAGTAAATAACATCTTTTAGCATGGCTTGAAGGAAGTAACTTAGTCTTATGAAGAACATGAATTCCTAAGTCTAGTTGGCGAGTGGGTGAGTGGAGAAACAGACTGTATAAGAATGCAGACAGGGTCAGTGATTGTGAGGTGAAAGAGAGGGCGTGAATGCCAATAAAATGAAATGTTTAACTATTACAATGGTATGTGCAGTATGTACAGCTGTAGCATTGGCCAGAGAAGAAGAGTAATAAAAGATGAAGGGGAGGGGAATCATTTTTGGGGAAGGTGGAAGTGCCTGACACACAGCAGGATCATGACAAGCATTTAAGAGTGATGAATGAATCTAATGAAGGGGAGAGTAGCTTTTTAGATAACAGATGATTGTCAAAGCAATAAAGGAGAGGAGGACTGTTTTATATAGCAGGTAGTTAGCAAAGAGATGATGGGGTCATTAGATAGTGATGATTAATTAGTAGTGCCCTTATCTGTCTCCTATGGTGCTCCTGTGCAGCGCTTATGTTAATGGATGAAAGTGGGCAAAAAAAAAAAAAAAGAGAGGAAGAGTTGAGACCCACCATTTTTTACTGTGTAAGTGAAACTCCATAGCAGACTTATTTGGTGGCCTGGAATATATGCTTGATAAGAAAGGCTGTTTTTATTGCTGGAGGGTGCAGCTTTAAATTCTGCCTAGTGTAGGGCAATGAGAAAAAAGGCAGAGAATTGAAGAGGGAGGTGAGGAATGGCCTTATCTGCCACCTAGGTACTGCTCTAGGGTGAGCCAGAGTGCAGCTGAACTGATGCACAAATTGAACAACAGCCTTTTCTGCTGCCTAAGGTGTTACACTTATGGAAAAGGGAGTAGAGGTAAGCAATGGCCTTATACACACCTAAGGCAATGCTCGGATATGGCCCAGATTGCAGCTCAACAGGCAACCTATATGTAACAACTAGAAATAATATATAATGTAGAATGTATAACTTAATAGCAGCTTTTAAACTGTCAAGCTGTTTTTCGTTTTAAAGGTGGAAACCAATTATTCAGTTGCTACACTAATAAGCACACTTTTCAAAAACTTTTTGAGATGTTGTTAAGTGATCCCTTAAAAATGGAGAGAATGTTTATACACACAGGACACGACATGCTCATCAAGTCCACCAGGGTTTTTTGTGCCCATTTGTTTTTAAGTTTTTCATTCACAGTCTTATCAGTCAAAATTATGCTATTGTCCCACTGCTTCCTTATATTGCTTTATCTCTCCTGTTGTTCAGTTCTTCTTACATTGAATGAAGTCAGAGTGTATGAATGAAATTTATCTAGAGCTCCAAGTACCCTAGAATTAAATATAGATTTTATTTTTCAAAACCAGAGGGAAGGGTTTGGATTCCCCTACCAGAAGATGTACCAAGTTACCAAGTGGCCTTTTGCTGTACACTGAGGAATATTAGGTCAAAGAAAGACAGTCCACTGCTAGGGAAGGAAGGAAGGTGAAGATGAAGGCTTGAACAAGATGGTTTGCTGCACAGGAGAATCATCCTGTACAGCAGAGGTTGGAGTTTCCAGGGGGCTTAGCCCACAAAAGAGGAGGGAATTATCTGGACAATTATTTCATAAAACCAGGGGAGTGCGTTCCTAGGAGGAGGATCACCTTAGAAAGCAGTGGAAATTAATACAGATGGTTCAAGCATTAATTGACATGTGGCCCAACATTTTATAACTTATTGAGCTGCACGTCAGACAGAAACCACAGCTCTCCAACTGCAGCATCCCCAGAATACATCAAAACCATTTGCCTTCTGTGTGACTCACAGCAAGTGAATTAACTACACAGGACTCCTGAAGTGCTCTTGAAAACAGACACTTATGTCCTGAGAGCTAACCCAATTAACAAATGTATAAATAAATATTTGTATTTTCTGTTGTTATCCTCCTTGATTCAGCTGGAACTAGATGTGAATAAGATGCAAGTTTTGAAGGCTAAGTTGGCCGAATGTCCCATGAGGAGGAGGTAATAATCAGTTTTCCTGAGGTTGCATTCTAACCTAAACAGATTGAAGAGACTTCAGCTATGATGTTACGTGTTTCTTACACTAAACATCATATCACACCACTGATCAGTGTTGTATAGTAATCTCTACCAGCTCAACAATGGTAGATCATTGACATCTGCTCTGGTTATATTCGATTTGTTCAAATGTCTGGCCAATGGATTTCAAGTTGATTTCTCATTTTAAAGAGAAAAATTCAGCCACAGACTAAACTGAACTTATTTTTGAGTCTCTGTTTAAGAAGAGCATTGGCCCATGCATGGAGTTTGCACCCCACATAAAAACCTCAAACCACTTGCCAATTCTGTGTTTCAGTCTCAACAAGATGGGTTGTAATGAATCCATCTTTCATGAATTTTCCTATATCCCAGTGACTAATCTATGTTTGTTGCAACTCATAAGATAAAGAAGAAAGAGTATATTATTTTTTTCATGCTTTTAAGTTCTGTATTAATTACCTGCCTTATGTCCTATGACTGTTTTTCAAATCTTAATTTGGCTTATATGTTACCTTGCCTGTTGATTTTAATCTCTATTTAATGACTGTCTGTTCAAAAGGCAGAATTGTTTGTGTAAGTGTTGTGATATTGTTTATTCCAAAATGCTAATAGAATTTGTTTAAGAAGTGGGTGGTGTACTTTCCATAACTGTCAGTAAGCTATTTATTAGTCATTTCGTGACAACTGTGTATGTCAAGGTGTGTTATGCACCCTTTATTGTGCCTGTGGACCTTTACTGAAGCTGTCTACAGTACTTCTTTGCAGTCTGTTTTGATGATCTGTTGCACAGTAGTTAAGTGTTGCTACCTCAGACTATCTTGTTTTTGAGCTTTTTAGGCCATTCAGTCTCTGTGTTTCGGGACCCACTCAAGCTGGCCCCAACATTTCATATGGTTACTTTTTTTACCACACAGTTACTCAGTTTTATGCTGCACCTTAATTTACCTTCTTTTCTGCCATGTAACACCCCTATCATACTTGCATATTAGGCTACATTATACATTATAATGGCTTAGTGCAAGGTGTAAACCATGACTTTGTTTTATGGGTTGTGATGCTAGGAGGAATGTGACAATAAGGGTCTAAGCCATACCGTTATACTGTCCTACTTTAAAAGCTAGGGAAATTTAATATAAAAAACTTTTCAAAAGCAAACTTCACGTTACTTAAGACCAAGGTGGAAAGGTTCACAGCCCCCATGCTAAAGGACAGCGCTGCCCAAGTTGCTGAATCCTTTACAAAGGCACTCTATGAGCACCTGCAAGAATGCATATATCATGCTATCCCAAGCTAAACCAAGACTCACTCCTCCAAGAAAAGGAAACCAGTCTGGTGGACCCCTGCCATAAACAAGCTGTACAATAGAAGGAGGAAACTAGTACAGAAAAGATTAAAATCCCAAGAAGGAAAGACATCCCTGATCAGTATCAGCAAGAAACTACAATCTCTCATAAAATCATCCAATGCTAGCTTTGAAAGAAAAATTGCCAAGAACTCCAAAGATAACCACAAAGCGTTCTTTAGCTATGTCAAGAATCTAAGTGGAAACTCTCAGATCTGCTCTGTGTTAGTGCAGAATGGCACAAAATACACTGAACTGACTGATATTGCCAGCATTCTGGCAGACAGGTTTAGTACAAACTTCACCCCCCTCTCACACCCTAAAGGGCTCATAACCATACCAGAAGAATGTAGTGCCCTGGCAATCACTGACACACAGGTTAAAACAGCCCTATCCAAAGACAAAAATACAGCTTCAATGGGACCAGACAGTGTCCCAGGCTGTGTCTTACATGACCTCCAAAATGAGCTAACCCCTCACCTAAACATGCTGTTCAAACTCAGCCTCTCTACAGGCTACATACCCATAGAGTGGCACACAGCAACAGTTATCCCACTCCACAAAGGTGGAGCCACAACGGACCCCGAGAACTATTGCCCTATAAGCCTGACTAGCCTGGTCTGCAAGGCTATGGAGTGCATCATCATGGAATTCATTAACAGACACATTGGGACCCTTCAAACACTGGACCCTACCCAGTATGGCTTTGTTAAGGGCAGATCATGCTTCCTAAACCTGGTGGACTTCTTTGAGGCAGTCACCAAGGCTTTAGACGAGGGAAAGGAGGTCCACACAGCCTACCTAGACCTCGCAAAGGCTTTTGGCACCATTCCCCATTCTGGCATTATAGACAAGCTCACCAGCCTGAACATAAACCCCTACATCATGAGATGGGTTGCCATTTGTCTCATGGATAGAACCCACAAGGTGAGAGTTGCAGGCTCTAGGTCCAACTCTAAACCAGTTACAAGTGGCGTCCCTGAGGGCTCAGTCCTTGAACCCCTCCTGTTCAGTATATACTTCTCAGATGTACAGGCAAGCACAGGAGGACTATGGCTGACCAAGTTCACAGATGACAGCAAACTGGGGGCCATAATTGACTCTCCAGCTGATTCAGACATCCTCCAGAAGGGTCTCACTGAGACAGATACCCGGTGTCAAAATCATGGCCTCAAGCTAAATGCCAAAAAGTGTATAGTCATCCCCTTTGGAAAAAACAAAGTACCTGTGAACTACCACATATGTGGTAGTCCCCTAAATACATAAAATGTAATAAGGGATCTGGAGACCCAAGTAGATAGTAATCTCTCCTTTGATAATCATATTGCCAAGGTGGTTAGAAAATCCTTCTATGTAGCCCACCTAATCACAAAAGAGTTTGCATCTAGAACAAAAGAGGTTATTGTGCCCTTCTGCTCATCACTCATCAGACCCTTCATAGAGTACAACTCCCCATTTGGGATGTACCTTACAAGACAACAGCAACAGCTGGAAAGACCACAGAAGTACCTCACCAAGAGGATTACTGGCCTCAAACATATGCCCTATTCAGCCCGACTGAAGAAACTCTAGCTGTACTCGGTTGCATACTGCTTATTCAAAGGTGATCTCTGCCTGACATACAAGGCCATGCCCAACCCAGAATTGATGGACATGCTCCTCCAAAAAAAAACAAATCCCCAAGAGCCATGTGCTCTAGGGATCTAAACCTCACAACAACGATAAATAGAATGTGCTGGAGGGATAGATTTCTGTCCCAGAGACTCCCCATGCTTTGGAACAGGATTCCAATCTACATTAGACAGAGGCCCTCACTAACACTCTTTAAGAGAAACCTTGACGAGTGGATGGGAAATAGAAAATTTACCCCGGGGATCATTGCAGTGGCTCTGCTGGACAGAGGCATAAGGAACTAATGGCTCTGCTGGACCGAGGCACAGGGAACTAATCTAAGGGGGCGGCGAAAGCCAACACATTCTGGCTAGGCTTATAGATGCCCTCGGGTAGATAGCCTAGTACTTACCTATGAACCTATGAACCTATAAGTGATGTAGGACCTCAAAACAAGAGTCAGATAAGAAACTCTGACAACATTTGCATTTAGCTGTGTGTGTGTGTGTGTGTGTGTGTGTGTGTGTGTGTGTGTGTGTGTGTGTGTGTGTATCTAAAATTGTATCACAAATGTTAAGGATTACTTATGTTTCAGAGTTTGCAAACTTGGTGAATTGCTTACATTAAAATAAGGTATACAATTTACTGGAAAAGTCAGTAATGTGTTAAAGTAAAAATTGTTTTTTTAAATATAGCACTATAGATCTACGCTAATTAAAATTGAGATTATGAGTAAAAGCAATGTTAACACAGGATATCATATCACAGGAAGGGGTAGCTATTTTACAGTACTGAAAAACTTGGTGAACCTAGTTAAAATATATTCCATAGGGCAATTATGTACATGAGTACCTCCAAGGGTGCGCAGTAGCAAATCCCACTTAAATCCTGAATATTCTTGTTTATGTCTTCACCAGGCACATGAATATTCATTAGGTATTTGGCACTAGCTTGAGGGGACACTACAATTATGTACTGGCTTTTGTTTTTTATGTTTTTACAGGTGTGGCTGTGCCCCCTGCACCCTCCACAACCCCCCTACAAATTAAATATAGCAACTTTGTGATCACACTACATTGAGGAAAAGGGTAAATTGCATGTATGATGTCACCATCAAATCTGCACAAGCGTCCTTTGAATATGACAACATGGCCATTTGGGATGTCAGTAATGCAAGTGATGCCCTTGCCACGCCCACATCTGCGCGAACCACCTGGGGATGTACACATGTACAGCATCACCTTCCACAGTTTACTGCAGATGCTTTTTTTAATTTATTATATCTCAAAGAGTTCCAAACCTTAGAAATGTAAATGTACCTGAAGATAAAATAAAAGGGTGTATTCCTTCTTGTGTTCACATTTAAATGCCAACCCCCCAGAAAACAATAGTCTTGCATCAATATTTCAGAGCTAAATGGAAGTACATAGTAAAACTCATTTATTGATATTTCATTAGACACCTTTTCCATGTTTCTGATATATTGGAAATAATACAAATGCTCCTCCCATTTAGTAGCCTCAAACAACCTGAACTCAAATGCAGATTACAATACCATACCATGTTTATAATACAAGGAAGAACACATGGCTGTATGAAAAATAATCTGCATAACCTAATAAATGTTTAATGAGATGGTGATTGTTTCCACAGTGGCATTCACTAGCTTAACTTATTCTAGTTTCATGCAGCTGCCTACCTCGATTAAATTCCCACAGTTATTAACTGCTCTCAGCTAGCAATACAAATCCTGGAATTTCATATTAATATTTAATTTCTTCTACTTTTTTCCTACTGCCAATGCAAGTACGGTTATAGTTTCAACCAGCCTTGCTAATTCACATTGCAGTTTGCTGCTGTCATGTAGCTCTTTAGTGAGACACATTCTCAGTTTTCATATTTAAAAAGGTTAATCTGCCTTTTTTCCACATCTGAGTGCATCAATCAATATTTCACCCAGTTACTTATCTTGCACCTCGATGCGGTATAATTTTTAAGATTTTTCCTGATTTGTTCTATACATTCCTTAGTACACAGCGAAGAACATAAAATTTAATGAAATCTGTGTGTTTTGTCTGTCCATAGCCTTGATGATCCAGACCTGTCCTTCTTTGTAATAATACCTCAAGAAAGAAGAATTTCTGAATTGTAGGACATGATCTGCACTAAACCATGCACCATTTTTCTCACTCTCATAGTAACCATGGTGAGGCCCTCATCTTCAAGTGAGAGATATCTAGCAGTATTTGTACTTTCTTTATTGTCTCTAGATATTTCTGTTAAATTCTATGTAAAACAGACACTGTACCTGTCAATGTTGTTCTTGTTTTATTGGAGCTTTTCTCTCTGGGCCTCCGCTGAAAATGGGCTCACACCCATAAGGACTATCCCGGTCAACAAATGTAAAATAAATAAAATAAAAATAAATAAAAGTATTGATAACATTTCACTGTCTCCTTATTTGATTTTTTTTTTTATTACATGGTACAAAAATATACTGTCAAGTGTTTGGTACAAGAATATACTGTTAACTGGTAACTGGGAAGGTGGGTTGGTTTCAAACATAACCTGGGGCTCCTAAGGAGCAAAAGCACACTAACAATACAATGTAATACATAAGAAATTAAAAATAGCAAACAACAGTAAAACAGAAAGGTCGTAATAGAGACTAACAACTTGAAACTAATGTAGAGGGTTATTGAATTATTTACTACAGTGTTTGCCATGTTTTACAAGAGATTAGGGATTACACTATACTGTCAAATTATGGTTATTATCACATCCGCGGTGGTGCAGTGGTAGTGTTGTTGCCTCACAGCAAGAGGTTCTCCCATTCGATTCTAGACTGAAGTGCGGGGAGTGCCTTCTGTGTGGAGTCTGCATGTCCTCCCTGCAGTTGGATGGGCGTTCGAAAGACATAGGTAAATGGGCGTGCCTTCATTGAAGGTTGGACGTCGAGCTGGCACCTCAGAGTTCATGAAAATCTACTGCCAATCATTAGTGGACCGGAGTTCCGCTGCGGCGACCCCTAACTGGGAAAAGCCGAAAGACAAACAACAACAACATTGTCTTTTAAGGAAAAGATTATCATTTTTTTCAAATTAACCAGCAATGAAGAAACATTTACAGACAGCTTATTGTTTCATATGCTTTTACAATTTTATTTTGAACTTTCTTTTGGCTTTTCCTGGTTAGGGGTTGCCACAGCGTAACTCCGGTCTGCTCATGATTGGCAGTGGATTTTTACAGTGCTGAGTTGCCAGCCCGATGCCCAACCTTCAACCAAGGCATGCCCATTCACACTCGCACCTACCTGCATATCTTTAGTGTCACTTGACCGCGGGGAGGACATGCAGACTCCACACAGAAGGCGCTCCAGCTGAGAACCAAACGGGAGAACCTCTTGCTGTGAGGTGACAACGCTAACTGCTGCACCACCGCGGCTGCACTAATTTAATGAATTCTGTAGCCTTTACATCAGTGGGAAGATGATTGCTTGTGGCAGGACCTATTTTGGTAAATGCTTTTTTCCCTACAGTGGTACCAAATCAAGATCTAAGCAGAATAATTGCTTCTTCTTGGCTGCCCATGAGTACATATTTTAGGTCTTTTATGGGAAACATGCTCTACAGAGGAGGGCATTTGCAGAGTATAACAATTTTAAATATACTAAAAATCATTAATGCCTTGATATCTACTGGTAGCCAAAGGAACTATTTAAGAAGGTCACAGTGATGTGCCTAGTAATGAGTTAAGAACAGAGAGGACATATTTTATTGTTTACCATTTGGAGCTTTTGGACATTAATATTAGATTGGGGAGGTGAGGGATAATGCATACTCCAGTTTAGGAATGAGAACATTTTTAGCAAGGGATTCACATGCCTTTGGTGATAGAAAGTGGAAAAATCTATTGCAGAGTTTTATTTGGGAAAGCAAGTGTAAGCAGTAAAGGATAATGATGGGTCAAACAGAATGTCAGCATATTTCTGCATATTCACATTTGGCATGGGATTACTGAAGTTATCTGTTACTGTTTTGGCGTGAGATTTGCAGTCTTATGGTAGCTACTGACCAGCAAAATGCTAGAGTTATTGTGATTAATATTTTGTTGCTGTTTGTCTAATTACTGAGGGAAAGTGATGCTTTCTGCATTATCTGTTGCACCTCGGAAGGCATATGGTTGAATTCCAGGAGTAAGAGGTTAGCTGTGTACATGACTAGGCTCAGCTATGGACGATCCCAAATTAGGTCATTTATGATTATGGAAAATAGCAATGGTCCAAGGACAGAACCATGTCTACTTAGATATTTAGAATTCCTGGGTCAAAGAAAGTATTACTGATGTAAACCTGAAAGGTTTTAATTTTGAGGCAGCTTTTAAACCATTATACAATGTTTGGTCTGAAACTGAACTTACTGAGTTTGCTGAGTTGGAATACATGGTTGACAGTCTCAATAGCTCTAGCATGTCTATAAGCAATCCTTCTATGAGGAGGCAGTCATTCATATTGCAACAGAATTTATTAGTGACTGTATAAATCGCAGTCAATACTTAAAATTTATGGAAATCATGCTGTAAGTCACACCACTGAGTATTCTTAAACAAACTAGGCTGACCTGGTCTCCTCAACCGATAGAACTACAGTAACTATGAATTATTTACTCTTCCATGTAGATGCTGTGGTTTAAAGTCTCCAGCATGTGGACATTGAGTAGTGCCTAGCACACTGGTTTCTGGTCCCTAAAATGAAGAAAAGAGACCTCTCCCCAACATTTAGTAGGGGATTTAATAAACACAGATCAGAACAATGTTCCTCATACTCCTGTATGACTTCCATTTCAAAGACAGAAGTGATCCTGGAAGTGCATCCAGGATATCAAGAAACTGCCGTGTGTCCAATATGATATTGTTTGATGCCAATTATAAATGGAGACATAATTTTACAAAATTCTTTTTCACACAAAAACAACATAGTCTTTCTATTTCCAGCTTGGCAGGAAAATCACCCCACTGAAGACTAGTAAGTCCATAATACTACCAGAAGCAGTCACCACTGAAATATACACGAATATTAATTATCTTTACCTGCTAGATCTTTCCCTTAGCTGTTTAGGGAGGTTTGCTTTCAGTCCCCTGGCATGACTGCAAACTGCTGCTTTCACAGTTTATAATACATTTTAATGTTTTGCTTGTCAGAGCACATCTAAGGATATATTTTTTAAATTGCCATTTTGTGACATTCTGAACCAAGATTTTCAGCATGGTGTCTAATGAGTTCCTGCCTTAAACTCTGTGATCATGCAGTTCTAACTGGAAAATTAATTTTTCAGTCACCGTATAAACTTATATGACTGCATAAAACTCCTTTTTGTGGATTATAACGTAGCAGAACACTCTTCGCTTTGCAGGATCACAAGATGACTGGAGTGAACAATTTGGCTGAAAATACTGAAACTGTCAAAGTTACATCACTGTTTAATTTGTCATGTACAAAGTCACAACTTTGGAAATTTGCAATGTTTTCTTCCAAGACTTGCAAGAAAGCTATTTTTTCAGACTTCTTTCTGAAATCGAATGCTGTTTTTTTATCTTCATAAATATTTTTATATCTTCATATGAGATTTTGTCCTCCCTTTTCAAAATTGCCTTCTGTTCCAGATGTTAAACTTTCTGTCAATAGTAATGACAAAAAAGATGAGACCAACATATTGAAAACTACTACAGCAATGGTGCTGCAATTCATGTAGGCCTAAGACTTAGAGATCTTCAAGGTGTTTCGCCTGTATGCATCAGCTGTCATTCTTTGACATGGTTGAAAAGACATTCTTGAGGATTCAATAAACTCTTTGTAGGCTTCGCACAGAGTCTACATAGAGTGTATGCGTTAGCGTGATGCACCACCTCACAATGCATATTAATGATTCTTAGGTTCATAGGTTCATAGGTTCATAGTAGGCTATCTGCCCTAGGGCATTTATAAGCCTAGCCAGAGTGTGTGTGGCTTTCGCCACCCCTTGGAATGAGAATACTATGCCCATTTAGGGTTTAGTTTACTGTGCCTCTGTCTAGTAGTGACACAGAGATGATCCCCGGGGTAAACCTACGATCTCCCATCCACTCATCAAGATTTCTCTTGAAGAGAGTCAGTGAGGGGCTCTGCCTAACATGGACTGGGATTCTGTTCCAGAGTGTAGGGAGCCTCTGGGTTATGAATCTGTCCCTCCAGCATGTCCTATTTATTTCTGTGTGAGGTTCAAATCTCTCACTCTTGTGGTTCTGGTGGATTTGGATTTTCTGAGGTGGAGCATGTCCATTAATTCCGGATTGGACATGGCCTTGTACGACAGGCATAGATCGCCTCTGAGTAGGCAGTATGCGACTGAATAGAGCTGGAGTTTCTTCAGCCGGGCAGCATATGACATATGTTTGAGACCCTTGATCCTCTTGGTGAGGTACTTTCGGGGTCTTTCTAACTGCTGCAGGTGTCGGGTAAGGTACATCCCAAATGGGGCATTGTACTCAATTATGGGCCTGATAAGGGAAGAGTATAGGGGCACAATGACCTCTCTTGATCTAGATGTGAATCCTTTCATGATAAGGTGGGTAATATAGAAGGTCTTCCTAACCACCTTGGCAATGTGAGTGTCAAATGAGAGGTTACTGTCAACTTGGGTCCCTAGGTCCCTGATTACTTCTTCCGTGCCAATGGATTACCACCTATGTGGTAATTTGTGGGTACTTTGTTTTTCCCAAAGGGTATGACTATACATTTTTTGGCATTCAGTTTAAGACCATGGCTCTGGCACCAGTTATCCGTTTCTATGAGGCCTTTCTGAAGGATGCTTGTGTCCACTGGAGTATCAATTATGGCACCCAGTTTGCAGTCATCTGCAAACTTTGTGAGCCACAATCCTCCTATGTTTGCTTGCACCTCGGAAAAATAAATGCCGAACAAGAGGGGTCCCAGGACCGAGCCCTGTGGGACACTGCTTGTGACTGGCTTAGAGTCTGACATGGCTCCAGCAATTCTGACCTTGTGGGTTCTGTCCTTGAGCCAATTTGCAACCCATCTTATGACATATGGGTTTACATTTAAGCTGGTGAGCTTGTCTATGATGCCCGAGTAGAGTATTGTGTCGAAGGCTTTTGCAAGATCAAGGTAGGCTGTGTGAACTGCCTTACCCTCATCAATGGCCTTAGTGACTGTTTCAAAAAAGTCGACCAGGTTCAAAAGGCAGGATCTGCCCTTGACAAAGCCGAACTAGGTAGGATCCAGTGTCTGTAGGTCCCCAATGTCTTTGTTTATGAGTTCCATAATGATCCTTTCCATAGCTTTGCAGACCAGGCTCGTCAAGCTTATGGGGCAGTAATTTCCAGGGTCCGTAGAAGCACCTCCTTTGTGGAGTGGGACCATTGTTGCTGTACGCCATTCTTTGGGTACGTATCCTGTAGTAAGGGTAAGATTAAACAGCAGCCTTATGTGCGGATTTAGTTCCTCTTGGAGTTCATGTAGCACACAACCCAGAACACCGTCTGGTTTTTAGCTTTGGAGACGGCAGCTCTCACCTGGGCATCTGAGATGTCAGGGAAGCTACACTCTGCTGGGATAGATATTTCTCCTTTTGGGGGGAGAAATTTGCACTCAACCTGTCTACCAGTATGTTGGCAATGTCTGTGGGTTCAGTGTATTTTTTGTCATTTTGGACTAACTCTGAGCATATCTGGGAGTTTCCACCCAGGTTTATAACAAAACTAAAGAAGGCCTTGTGATTGTTTTTAGTGTCTTTTGCGATTTTTCTCTCAATGTTGGCCTTGGATGATTTTATGAGTGATCGTAGTTTTTTGCTAGTACTGATCAGAGATGCCTTCCCTTTTGGGGATTTTGCTCTGTCATGTAGTAGCTTCCTCCTCCTGTTGTAAAGCTTGTTAATGGCCGGGGTCCACCAGACAGGATGCCTGCCTTTGGGGGAATGGGTCTTGGTTTTATTTGGGATTGCATGATCCATGCATTCTTGAAGGTGCCCATAGAAAGCGTTTATAAAGGATTCAGCGGTGTGGGCTGTGGTTTCCACTGGTCCAGGGACCTTGAAGGATACCACTTCAGTCTTAAGAAGTGTGAAGTCAGCTTTTGAGAAATTCTTCACTGTGGTCTTTTGGGCTGGGGGTGGGGGCGGGATGTGGATTTCCAGTGAGATTAATTTATGGTCTGATCTCACCAATGAGGGGTATACTTCCGGTGTGGAGCATTGTGTCCCCATGTTTGTGATGATCAGGTCTAGTATATTATCTCCTCTTGTGGGAGTGGTGACTAGTTGTTCCATCGCATCTGAGTTTATGAATTCTAGGAACCTTTAGGCTAGGGTGTTGGGGCTTGAGTAATGCTCCCAGTCTATGTTTGGGTAGTTGAAGTCTCCCAATATGATAGTATTTGAAGAGACATTCATACTCTCCAGTGTCTTTAGGAAGGCTGATTGGGGTTCCTGAGTTTGAGGGGGTGGTCTGTATAGCATGCTATAAACTGTAGGGCAGTTTTGCCTATGGTTAGTTGCACATGGATGGTCTCCGATGCTTCGTGCGTTGTCACTAACCTGGAGGTGTGGGTATGTTTGATGAATATGGATACTCCCCCTCGTGGTTCGGTCCAAGTTTTGGGGCCAAAAAGCATGATATGAGGTGTAACCTGGTAGTGCTGGGGTGCTCTCAGGAGCCTTGAACCAGGTTTCAGTCACTGCACAGACATCGAAGTTCTCCATACTGAGGAGGGCTTCGAGATAGTGCATCTTGAGGTTTAGACTTCTGGCGTTGAGCAGCATTACCCTTAGTTTTTTTCCACTTGTGTTTTCTAGGGAGGTGGGTTTGTCTTTTGAGCTTTGCCTAAAAAAGGCACTATGGGGGTGGCAAGAGCCTTGGCCAATATCTGGAAGCCCAGGTGTGACAGGTGCAAGCCGTCCCTTGCGAAGCAGCATGGCTTGTCAAGCATGTCATCCCAAGCAGACAGACCTTGGATCTCCTTAGAACGACACCAGTAATTAAGGCAATTGTTAAAGCTGATCATTTTGTCTTTGTACTGTGGCATCATTCTTGGTGAGGGTAAGATGCTGCTCAGGGTCAGGGTCATACTGGCCTGGACTACATAATCAGAGAGCTCCTCTATGGCTCTTTTCATGTAGTCCAGGGAGGTATGTCTCAGGTCATTCACACCGGCATGGACAATAACTGAGTCAGATTTGTACTTGCTTTGGAGTGACCTGAGTGCTTGTGTTATGTGGCGGATTCTAGCGTCCGACAGGCAGCTTACGGTAACCTTTTCCTTGTTCAGTCTGGTGAGTGGGACGTCAGTGTGTCTGACTATGGAGTCACCTGTTACAAGTGTATCAGGCATGTTGTTTGGCCTTAAGGGCTGTGACTGTTTGGCACACTGACTTTGTGAACTATGTGTTGCATGTGCTATGTTTTGAGGTTTCACGGCTAGGTTTCGCGGCTTGCAGCAGTGTTGCTGGCCACAAAACCTTGTGTAAGTGATGCGGATAGCAATTCTGTTTAAAGGAGAGCATCTACGGCGCACAGATTTGTGTGCAATGCCGCAATGATTGCCAGAGCTTCACAGATAGCTGTCATTCTGTTAGTGCAACCCATCTGCACAGAGGCCAACTTAATGAGAGGACAAATAACTAGTAATCAGGATATATTTGACATAGATGTCACAAAGGAATGATTCAGAATGCATCACTCTCAACTTCTTAGAGTGACAAATGTGGACAAAGCCATAATGATTGGGGGATAAAGGGACAGAAATAGGAACAGATGTTTAATATTGCACTGACAAACTTAAGAAGTAAATAGAATATATAGGTTGTACATTAGCATGAACTTTCTGAAGAGCGTGAAGTTTGAAACTCAAATAGCAGTCATCAGTTTCTGACTGCACTCTGCAATGACATGTCAATGATTTACCAGGAAAACAACATGTTATGAGGAAAACATCACAAATATGAGACAAAAACAGAACATTCTGCCCAGATATGGACGGTTGAGAGGTATACACTTAAATGCATGCATTACTGAGTCACATCAGTCCAGAGATCATCCCGGTGATATGGCAGGGAGCCACATGTTTGATAAGGAAAAAATAGTGAATATAGAAACAGAGATAAAACAACTGGAATTGAGATATTTAGAAAAGGGTAGGGGCAAACTACATAGGAAAAAAATGCAAATTGTGGGAGCAATACATACAAGGGAGCAATGAGGTTTAAAAGGTGGCAGGACTTAAATGAGCTGTGCATTGTTTGATTGAAAAAAATTGGGTAGATTTTAAGTGATGTATAATGTTTGTAACTGGAAGTGTGTCAATATGGTTTGTGATGGAAAATGCTTGCAACTAGGATTGTGCCAGTGTGGTTTGTTTTCATTTGTATAAATGTATGATTGCCTATGTAATAAGTGATGGTTTAATAAAGATGTTTTTTGTTTAAAAAAAGACAGGAATTGAGTAATGTATGTAATGTTTCTTAGGTTATATGATATATAGCAATATATGTGAAGTAAAATAGTTATGTTAATTATAGTGTGATTACTTTTATTTGAATGCAAGTTTGGCTATGTCACAAGTGATATTTCAATAAAGGTGTTTGGAAAAATAAAAGGAAATCATGTGGACATCCTGGGACTATCTGTACAGTTGAGAGGTATGAATGTGAAGTACATGGTCCAAACACAGTACAGGACAGTGTACCCACAATGCAGAGTATTGTGATATCCCATTCTTGGCATTCTATACTGAAGCTGTGTTAATGATCTGTAACAGGACATGTGACTGACTATCATATAAAGTAATCACTCAGGGGAAATGTGTGTATTGAATAGGGACACACAGATGAATTGTAGGAATGAACTCAGGGAATTGTGTACAGGTGAAATTCCTGCATGGATAGCAATGGAGGGCTTGTCGATGGAAGATGGTTGTTAGCAGCAACACCAAGCGCATATCTACATGGTACAGTACGGACTGTACATTTAAAATGTGTTGTCTGTGACTCTCATGCAAGGTGACATAGCAATGGGAAGGATATGTGAGTGTGTGACATAAGCATCCTTCCATAAATAATGCAGAGAACATCTATCAGGGATCTGACATACAATCAGAGTGGGTGCATATTGGAAAGCTGTGCAAACTGTTATACCTGAATATGAGTGTACTCTCAGCAGAGGTCTCCAGCAAGGTCACCACAGGTAAAGGATCATGGCAAACATTACAAGAACCAACCACAATCATGGACAATATCATAATAATACCACCACTAATCCCATGCCTCTGACATAACATATGTCATGTAGAATGATAACAGATGAGCCTGCAGGCACATACTTTACAACTATTATGATACATCCACATTCTATGAGGATAGCCATTTACAATGTCCTGGTACTGTAATATCTGCAGGAGGTGTTAAGAGGGACACTGCTATACCTGTATGTGACAGTATGGGCATTACAGGCTAGTTGCCTTGTGTGCATGGAGTATATCTATGGCACAATCCACACTGTCAGGAATGATATACATGCCATTAATGTTGTCAAACACCTATGTATGGAGTATGTACATAAGCTGAATAGGTAGCACACATGCATCTGATGTAACAACTCTCTAAGGCCATAAACACTGCATTTATAGGCCCAGACAATATCCTAGGATGCCTTCTAAATAGCATGAAATATGACCTATCAGGCTCTCTGGAATGACTATTTAACTGTAGCCTCCAAACATACTTTGTGCCTCTTGAATGGAAAAAAGCAACACTCATCCCTCTGTACAAAGGTGGGCCATCTACAGACCCTGGAAACTACAGAATCATAAGTCTCACTTGTCTTATATGTAAAGCAATGGAAAGAATTATCATGGAAATGATCAGTTTTCATATAGTAAACCTCCAGACATTGGACCCAACCCAGTTTGATTTTGTCAAGGGCAGGTCATCCCTACTTAACCTGGTGGACTTCTTTGAGAAGGTCACCAAAGCGATGGATGAAGGCAAGATGGTTCACACTGCCTACATTCACATGGCCAAGGCATTTGACACAATACCCCACTCGGGAATTGTTGACAAACTCAAGAGGTTAGGTACAAACCCATAAATCACCGGGTGGATAGCCAACTGGCTCACAGACAGGACCCAGGAAGTTAGAATTGGAGAGTCCACCTCTACAAAGAGGCCAGTCACAAGTGGAGTCCCTAAGGGATAGGTCCACGGACAGCTCTTTTTTGGTATTAACTTCTCTGAAGTCAAGGCCAATGTCAATGGCCTCTGGCTGACTAAATTTGCAGATGATTGCAAATTAGGAGCTGTCATTGAATCCCACACTTTCACAAATGTTCTCCAGGAAGGGCTGACACAGACGAGCAAGTGGTGACAGAGACAAGCACTAAAACTTAATACTAAGAAATGTATAATAGTATCCTTTGGCAAGTCATCCACCCCTGTTAACTATCATATTGACAACACAACCCTTAGAGTTGACCAGATAGTTAGGGACTTAGGAACACACATAAGCAGTAATCTAGCCTTTGACCATCACTTATCTATAGTACTGAGGAAATTTTTGTGCAACTTATAAACAAAGGTATGACATCTAAATCCAAGGAAGTCATTATTTCACTGTATTTGGCATTCATCAGACATATCATTAAGTGCAATGCCCTTTTGCATGTACCTAACCAGGCATATCCACCAACTGGAATGTCCACAGAGGTTCCTCACTAAATGAATACAGGGCGTATGTAAAATGTCCTGTGTAGACTGCCTCAAGTCCCTATCCCTGTATTCTGTCTCCTACAGGATTTTGAAGGGACATCTATGACTGGCATACAGAACACTGTCAGAACCTCACTCTGATGAACTTCCTGCATGTCCACAAAACAAACAGCCTCAGAATTACCAATTCTAATGACTTAAACCTTGCCTGTGATATAAATAGCACCTGCTGGAGAGACAGGTATGCATCTCAGGGACTTCGACATCTCTGGAACAGGCTCCACATCCATGTGAAGCATAGTTCCTCCCTAACCCAATTCAAGTGCAACTTAGACAATTGGATGGGGAGCAGGAAATACATCCATGGTTTGGCACATATGTCTCTAATGGACACAGGCAGCCTGTAAATGGTTCATCTCCCAGGCCCCTGCTTGTAAATGTTTCATCTCCCAAGCCCCTACTTACACTTATCAAGGGTATCAGTGCTTGTCAGAGATTTGGGATGCATGGCTAGGCTTAAAAAGTCCCCTGTGGTTATTAGACTAGTAAACACCTATGAACCTATTGGTGTACTGCACCATCAGACAGTCATGTATATCCCCAGAAAGAATACCTAGGTATGGCCAATAAGCTGTCAGACAGCACACTGTGATAAAGGTGGTACACTTCAGTTACACATCACTGGAATATGTGTAGGGAGGTACATGAAGAAGGGTGCATTGTACACAGTCATTGGTGTGATGAAGGCTGGGAGCCATGAAGTTATTATTGCCTCTGATTTTCATGTCCTTCACATACCCAGTAGTTTGTGTTACATTCAAGGGATTAGTCAGCACTGTGACCACATGCTAGTGGATGTACTACTTACCCTCTACCTCAGGACACAGGTCACATACCTATTGGCCTGATTACAGAGTGTGATGTCTACCTTATACATGGGTGGTGTGTCTGTTTCCTGATTCAACACATCCCTCCATGTGTCTTGTCAATGCAGGTGCTGTCATGGCTGTATGTGTTGATACTATCTGTATTCGCTGGTATGTGTTGATACTGTCTGTATTATACTAATATTACAGTTGGAGTCAATGACTGCCCTGCCCACAAGCTGTAGTCCTTCATGCAGCTGTTTGGACACAGCATGTGTATGCCATCTGTGATGTCCATCACTTAACTAATGGGTAGGAAAGGGCCTAGCAGACACCTCTGATGTACCAACCTGATCACTGGACCTGAGATATATGTCACATCACACATTTCAACATAGTGAGATGCCATGTATGTCATACACTGGTGTACCCATTTGGTGATATAGCTGTTCATGGTCACATATGACAGTGCTGATTGACTGCCTCAATGTGGATTTTTGTCAAATGCCTTGACCTGTTCAAGTTCCACAAGATGATAGTGTTGTTATCATGCATGCCCTCGATGACCTCTTTGAGGACATCTGTCAGATGTAGTGGACTTGATGTAGCAGTAACAACTCACACTGGTCTGTTGCACACACATGGGATATTACTAGTGCACATGTAGAAGACGTCCGTGCACAGTTGAGGAGAGTCAGGATGTCCCTATACATGCACGCATCAGGTACTGTTCCCCAACTCAGGTGGATGCATGTACACCATTGTATGGGAACATTGGCCATGTGGAGGATGTGTTCAACCGTGTATTCAACCATATCAGGAAGGTGTATTGCTGGGTCATGCCATAGGTGATTGGTGATGTTGTCACAGCACATTGATTCTGTGTGACAGGCCTGTATGAAGGTAAGAAAGTGCATGCTACCTATTGTCATCTGACCTAGGGTTTTGACACAATCACACATGCAGGTATCAATGAGAAAACCCCCAAGCTGGGGATTAAACCTTACATTAATGTTAGGTAAATAATTGTCTCACTGACAGAATACATCGTATGAAAGTTGGTGAATTAACCTGTACCAGTTGTGCTGTCGCCATTGGCAAACCCCATGGATCTGTGCTTCACCCTTCACTGTTTGAACTATATTTCTCAACAGTTCAGGCTAAAGTACATGGCCTTTGGCTTGCCAAGTTTGTTGATTCTTGCATATTGTGTGTAATCACTGAGTCCACCAATGGTGATGACATAGTATAGGAGGAGTTAACACACACAACTGAATGGTGACAAAGGCATGCGATGTACAAATAAATGCAGAAAGGTGTGTTTGTAATGTTTCCCATCTGAAAAATGGAGATTTGTGTTAATCACAGCATTGATAGCAGCCCTGCTATGCAGAAACCCAGTGATGCAAGCACTAGGAACACATTTAGATAGCCAGCCTGAACATTGACCACCAAGTGTCCACACTGCTATTGAAAGCCTATGTTGTGCACATCATAAGTCAAACAATCATACTGAGATCTTAGGATTTTATGACAGCACTACAGTGAAACTTCATTGCAGCATTAATAGAGTATAATGTGCATTTCTACATGTATCTCACCAGACACATGTAGCAGCTGGAGAGATCACAGGGCTTTCTCAGCAGAGTAACACATGGCCTACACACCATGCCATGATTTATGTGGATAGATTAAAAGCCATGTCACAGTAAACTTTATTGTATAGAGTGAGGTGACCTTTGCCCAGCTCCAAGGCCAGTCTCTGACCCTGCCCTGGTGGGAGTATTGCATAACCAAAAATGTGATATAGCTCATGACATCAGCAGTGTCTGTTGAGGAGAAGATAACAGTGTCCCACATGCTGGTGTAAATGCTCTCTGTAATGTCAAGCAACAGCTCTCTCTCACACACACACACACACACACACACACACACACACACACACACACACACACACACACACACACACACACACACACACACACACACATGCACACACACAGCTGACTGAAATGAGAACAGAACCCCTATCTACCTAAGTACACAGACTACAGAACACAGTACTTAATGCAAGCTCGACGGCAAATGTCTGATTTATATAAGAGTGCAGTTGAACTTATAGTACATGACACCACCATGCCATGTGGAGGGCAACAGGTTGTAAGGACTGCAAAGGCATATAGCTTCATAGGTTCATACGAGGCTACTAGCCTAATAGCACTAGGGTGTTTAGACCTCTAGCTGTGTAAAAACAGAAGTACCCTAATTGAACCTAGTTGGATGGTCATTTTTGGCAGAGCGTGTTCGTCAGCAGCACCAACTGGCCCTGTCCATGAAGAGCATAGGTGCCAGCCCAGAGGTGACTTTACAATCACCCAACCAGTACTCAAGGTTGTGCTTGAACAGGGTCATTGAGGAGCTCTGCTTCACACAGAGTGGGAGCCCTTTACAGAGGACTGTGAATTGTTGTGGGATATATCTGTCTTTCCAGCATGTTCTGTTTATGTCACAGGCTTGCTTGAGAACCCTAGCGCAAACTATAGTTGTCTCATTTGAATTGCAGATGTTCATCATTTATACACGGGCAAGGTCTGAGACTGCTCTGCAGGGCAGCCATAGGTCACCTATCAGTAGGCTGCATGATCCTTAGTACAGTGACAGGTATGTCAGTCTTTCCATGTATGTCATGTTTGGAGGTCTGGAAGTCTCACAGGCGCAACCCTGTGTTCTCTTCAATTGCTGCAGGTATCCGGTGAGCTACAGAGAGATCTGAGCATTGTAGTCCATTATTGGTGTGATAAGGATAGAGTACAGCAGACGTATGACTACACTGGTCTTGGATGTGATATCCATATGTGTGATGTGCGCAATGCAGATTGTGTGTGTCACCACTATGGGCAGATAGTGATGAAAGTGTAGATTGCTATCAACATGTGTTCCCAAGTCTCACAACACTGTGTTTTAGCTTAGGGGTTGCTATGTATATCATAATTAGCAGGGGTACTTCATTGACAAAAGTGACAAGGAGTCATTTTATGCTTAAAGTTCAGTCCATAAGTTTATCACCAACCATCAGTCTGTGATAGCCACTACTGTAATATGTTGCTATCATTGAGGAACTCTATATGAGTGCATCCAGCTAACAATCATCTGCAAACTTGGTAAGCCACATGCCATCTACTGTAGCCTGTGCTTCAGGGAAGTATTTCTTAAGCAGTTGAGGGCCCAGCACAGATCTTTGTGGCATTGCATTGGTGAGTGGGATAGTGGTGGAGGTGCAGTCCCCGACTTTCAGAGTGTGTTTTCTGTCATTGAGCCAGTTGGCTATCCATTCAGTACTATATGACTTAATTCCTAGATGGGAGATCTTTACAATGAATGGGGGATAGTGTCAAAGGCCTTCGATAACTCAACATAGGCAGCATGTCCTGTTATCCCTCATCCAGGTTTTTGGGGTCAGTATCAAAGAAGTCCACAAAGGTCAATAAGCAAGATCTCTACCCATGCCAAATCAAGATGGGTAGGGTCAAATGTGTTGAAGGTCACCTGTGTCCCTGTGGATATGATCCATGCTGATTCCTGCAGTAGTCTTGCAGATAATGCTTTTTTGTGTGTATGGGTCAGTAGTTGTAGTTTTGCATGTTACCAGATTGATGCGCATTGCACAACACATAACATTTGATATTACATTTTGTAGTGTGGTTGATATATGTATGGAAAAAGTACTGAGACCCCAGGGTTATAGCACTTGGTGGGGTGCCAACACATGGATGTATTTTAAATATATGACATACAATCAGCTAAGGCCCTCAGTTTGTAATGTTTCTACATTACCTCCATGCCATACAAAGGAAAGAGACAGTAAACAGCAGTAGTACAGCATAATATAAACATTTCTATAGAGTTGTGAGCAGTGGGTTTGCACATTGGTTAACAAAGTGCATAGACATGCAAGATACACATGTTTGCTTGTAGGTAAGCAGTGCGCAAACACGAGCCACATTGCTAAAGTCTGACAATTAGTACTGAGTTTATGAAATACACCTGATGCTTAACTGACTCTGTAGCAGCACATGTTGATACATTGATACATTCCTTTATTTGGTCTAGATGGTACTGGGTTCAAATACAGATGTGGGAGGTTGGCATAATGGTTAAGGCGTTTACCTTACAAACACAAGGTGCAAGGTTTGATTCTCACATGGGATAACTGACTAGGCTTAAAATGGCCCATGAGGGCATTTAGCCTAATACTAATCTATGTATGTAAAACTTTAAAATATGTTTCATTACAAAATGATAATGCAATGACATGAATTGTTGATACGAGATGTGTTGCTACATTTTGCCACCACTCACCATCGCTGCACATTGGTGCATGATGTGCACCTCGTCATAAAACATGGAGCTCAAAAGCAAGGGGAAAAACAAAGTCTGATAGTTAGCATTGAGTCTCTGGAATACACCTGCTACTTAACTGAATCTGTGGCAGAATGTGCTAATGCAGTTAATGCATACATTACAATTTTGGGGCCAGATGGTACTGGGATTCCAATACAACTGTATCTAAGAATTTTAACTATTTTTGCATTGCTGCTGCTGCATGCTGGTGCACAATGCTCACCATCTCAAAATAATGCATTAAAGAAAAGAAATGGGGAAGACAGAACAGTGGTGAAATGAGAAACAAGCAGGGGGAAGAACAAATGAAAACCAATACAGGAATGTGCAGAGGGGGATAGGGAAGAACCACAACTATCCATTTCTTAAACAGTAAAAACTGATAATATATGCAGAATTTGGACTGTCACCTTGAGAGAGAGAGAGAGAGAGAGAGGTGACCACAACACACAATCATGTTGTAGAGACAATTGGACCAAATCAAGTGTGTCAAGAAGACACGTGCGGGAAATGGAGAGCTATGTATGGGATGTTTTTTTTTATTTTGTGGGACAGGTACTCATTTTTTTTTGAGAGAGAGAGGAATGTTGGGGAAGGGATGTAAGTGTGTTTGGGTCTGGTAAGTTGGGTAGGTGATGAAGCAATTGCAGACAGACAAGACAAACAAGACAAGAGACAGGGATGGTGGTCACCATGGATAGGGCCAGGGTGGGGACATCCAGGACCATGGTCATCAAGCTGGGTGACAATGAGAATTGAGTCCTCACCCACTGGACTGTCATCACTGTCACCTCACTTTGCCATTGGCTGGTGTGCTCATCTGCTTCTCCTCCTCCTCCTGTGCTATGTAAAATGAAGGACAGCAGCCCCTCCATGTAGACGTACACCAACAGTGCGACACACAACCCTTTGCACCATCCCTGGCAGTTCAGCATGGGTGATAAACTCACTACCTCTGCCACTGCTCCCAGAGGGAACCACTGGAATATCTACTGCAGCAGAACTACCTGGGGGGGCAGGTAGTGCAGGGCAGCAGAGGTGGTGCTGCCAGATTGGCTCCTAAATGTGCTGAGCATGATACCTAGGTCGGTGGAGTGGGGGCAGGTGGATCCCATGAGGTAGGCCTACACTGCTGTGCTGTGGAGCATTTTGTGATGTGGTACACATGGATGACGTGGATACATTTTGATGACACATAATAATGTAAAACAACCCCCCCCCCAAAAAAAAGTAAATAAGATGAGAGATATAAGGGTTGGGGTGAGAGGAAAAAAAGGAGATAAGATTAGCGCCTTAATTTGTAACATACCCTGCATTATTACAATTATTTGACTCTAGTATCTTAACCATTACTCTTAAGACTACCACCCCCAACAGATAACTATTATTTTTTGGACTACTACCTCCTAACAGATGCACACTTTACTACAGATTGCCACAAGTACTCATTTACATGTAAATATATGGCACATATGCATGTTCCAATTATACAGATTACAGTTTACAGCAGGGCACATGTTCCACTGGTATAGAGCTTTTACTTTAAACATTTAAATTACACATAATGCAAGAATTATCAGCATTGTATAGTGGAGAAGTGTGGTATTTGAACCCACCACCTCTGGCTGAAGTCTAATATTGCACTCTTGGTTTGTGTTACAGACTAATGCATGCATACTTGATTTTACAGTTGAGATATGCATACTCAATTTGATACAACTGTATAAAATACCAAATAAGCTATCTTTCACTTTTAATGCTACAATAACACTACTCTTCTGCTGCATACATACTACATCTCTCCCTCATCCTAGCCATTATAACTGCATGGGTCTTAACATTGCACTCCCTTTCCATGGCAGGTTTGGAAAAAACAGAACAGAATACCATTATGAATATGAATCTTTCCTATATTCAGCTTTTAAGCCTTACAAGTTTTCTCTGTAGTTGATACCTGCACCTTTGTGGGATGTCTTCTGTCCTAAGTTCCTTGATCTAATGGTTGAGGCATCAATCTTCCTCCTCTGGAGTTCATTGTAGTGATGCCTACATTGTTCACTAGTGCTGGGGATACCAGTGGCACTGGTTACTCCATGGGCCAAACTATAACAAAGCCTCTGACTTATACTGGGACACAAGAATAGTACCGCTGCAGCAGCCTGGCACTGTGGTGTTTCACTAGGAGTCCAACTAAAACCTTGGACTCCTGGACACCCCATCTCTGAGCCGTAAATCTCAAACCCTCTCCATGAACACCTGCCATGTCTGCCATGGATCAAGAGCAATGGAGACTGATGGTTTTCTGCCAATTCCAGCTATTATGTTTACTGGGAGTGTGCACACAGTTTGAAACACTGTGCTCAGGGGTGCACATTGCTGAGCAATGTGTTTGTATGATGGTATGTAGTGTGCAACAGTGGTAGGCAATGCAATTTCAAGGTTATTTGATGTACAGGCAGTTGTGTAAGTATGTTAATCAAATGTGAAGGCCTTGCCAGTCCAGATCTCAGGACTATACTTACAGGAACATAGTACACAGTATACCTACAGCCAAACAAACAAAGGTTGCACACCCTTTAGTAGAACCCAGGGCCATCTGCACTCCAGACCTACACTTACACCTGTTGCCACAGAAATAGTTACATGTCATTCCCTATTTTAATAACCATTCTTAAGGTTTCATTGTTATCCACAGTGCAATTTCACTTAGTACGTTTGCATGATGACCAGTTGTATTAATTGAATGCACCTGGTTTCAGTTCTTGGTGTCTGGCTCCTGTCTGCTTCCCAGGTGGGCAAGTTGTCCAGTTTGCCCATTGCCATGCTTTGTGCAAACTAGATAAGCATAGCCAAAACCTGACAGTCATTTTTCTCCATTTACCATGTTAGCTCTAAGTGGCACATCAAGCAAAAAGTGGCAAAGAAAAAAAAACATAAAAAATATATATAAAAAAAGAAAAAAAAACTGGAGAAAAGGATTTGAACCCAGTACCATCTACCCCCCAAAAGGAAAGTATCAATGCATTAACATGTGCTGTCACAGGGTCAGTTAAGTAGCAGGTATGTTTCATAGACTCAGTTCTAACTGTCAGACTTTAGCAATGCGACTTGCATTTGTGCACTGTTAAGCAGTGCACACACAGGAATATCTCCCATGTGTATACACTTTACTAATTGTTACACAATAGAAAACTACATATTATTAAGTATTTTTGCTGTTTATTGCTAATTTCTTGTATATGAAATGACATTACATATGGAAACATTAAAAAATGAAGGCTCTATCTCACACTATATCATATATTTACAATACAGCCATGTGTTTCCCCAGCCAAGCACTGCAACCCTGGTGTCTCAGTATGTTTTCCACACATATATTACCTACACTACAGAAAGTAATATCAAATGTTGTGCCATATGCAATGCACATCAATCTGGTAACATACAGAACTATAACTATTGATCCATAAGCCTAACAATAATTAATCTGCAAGGCTGGGGAAGGATCAGCATGGACCTTATCTACAGGGACATAGGTAACCTTCAGCACACTTGAGCTGATCCATTTTGTTTTTGTCAAGGATAGATCTTACTTATTGAACCTTGTGAACTTCTTTGATATTGACCCTGAAGACCTGGCTGACAGACAACAGGACATACTGCCTATGTTCATTTATCCAAGACCTTTAACAATATCCCCCATTCACATCTCATAGTGAAAATGTGCCATCTGGGAATTAAGCCATACAATGCTAGCTGGATAGCCAACTGGCTCACCAGCAGAACACATACTTTCAAAATTGGGGACTGTACCCCCACAAGCCACTTATCAATGGAATACCCCAAGGATCTTTGCTGGGCCCTCAACTGTGTGTAAGTACTTCCCTGAAGTGCAGGTAATGGTGGGTGGCCTGTAGTTTACCACATTTGCTGATGACAGTCATATAGATTCCCCCAATGATGGTAACATATTACAGAAGGGGCTGACAGAGACAAATGATTGGTGCCAAACTCACAGACTGAACCTTACAGCAAACAATGCCTCATTTCCCCTTTGGCAATGAAGTACCCCTGCTAATTCTGATATGCATTGCAGCCCTCTCAGCTCAAACTAAGTGTTGTGAGACTTGTAAGCACATGTTCATAGCAATCTACGCTTTCATCACTATGTGTTCATAATGGTGAGACACACATTCTGCATTTAGCACATCATGCATATAGACATTACATCCAAGACCAGGGAAGTCATAGCTCGTTTGTACTCCACCCTTATCAGACCAGTAATTGAGTATAAGACTCCCTTCTGTCTGTACCTCACCAGACAACTGCAGTAACCGGAGAAAAAATAGAAGTTTGTGACTGGGAGAATGCAGGTTCTCCAAACATCACATACAAAGAAAGACTAAAAGACATTTCACTGTACTCAGTATCCTGAAAGCTGCTGAGAAGTGACCTATGCCTGAGCTACAGAGTAGTCTCAGACTCTGCCCTACTGGAAATGCTGGACATCTGCAAATCACATGGAACAGGAATAACTTTTCACAGGCTTCTCAACCTGGCCTGTGACACAAAGAGAACATGCAGCAGAGACAGACATATCCACCAGTGACACACTCCTCTGTTATAGGCTCCCACTGTGTGTGAAGCAGTGCTGCTTAATGAATCTGTTCAAGGAAAACCTTCATTACTGGTTAGCTGATTGTAAAGTCACCTGTAAGGTGGCACCTATGCCCCTCAGAGACAGGCCAAGTTGTTGCTGCTCACAAAATCGCTCTGCTAACAATGACCATGTAAATATGTTTAATAAGGGTACTTGTGTTTCTACACACCTAGGCTACTATTGACTTATATATACTGACAACCATGTAGTCCTAAAACTTACAAATACTATATGTGAGAAATGCAACTATATAATGAATCTAGAATAAATGCTCTCTCTCTCTCTTCTCTCTCTCAGGTAACAATAAACCAGATATCAAACAAGCTGTCAGCATATACACTTCCCTTCCCCAACAAACCAAGTGCACAACACATAACCCCACATATGCAGAGGTACCCATTAGAAGTTTACCAAAAGAGCAGAGACCTTGCAAATGCAAAACTTCTGCATACATTACAGTTGAAATGGAACCCACTGTACATAAAAACAAATGTTATCAGTGTGTCACCCATGACGCCCTCAAGCCAAATCTTCTGAAAAATCAATGTGTTGTTCATAGTTGAATCCATAGTGAGACACACAGATGTCCCCATCACCACATTGTGCAAGGAGAAAGTCATGGTCAGCTGTTTGTCAAGTGCTAGGATCTGCAAATTCATGCACACACTGAAGTATCTCAACAGCAAGCACAGTTACACCTCTGTTGTATTCCATGCTGGAGTAAATAACTTTAGACTTACCTCACTGGACTATATGAAGAGCGGTATGACTGAACTCTCAGATTATGCACCCCAGACAGGTATGTCCATAGCCCTAAGCAGCTTTCTACCTTCACCCAGGATGATGCCTCAATACAAACAAAAGAAATTATCGACTTCAACAATTTGCTTAGCTACTGGTGTCAATCCAGGGGGATCCAGTATTTGTCAGCCTGGGATGATATGGTTTACAGACCTGCTGCTTTGCCAGGGGTGGTCTTCATCTGTCACCTCTTGCCTTTCATTTAGGGGGAAAGGTACTTGCCTCTCCCATAGTGGCTTTTTTTAGGCAATTTCATAAGAACAAAATTCCTGATGCAAAAGCATCCTCAAAAGACAAACTCGGGGTTATGCTGCTTAATGCTAGACGTCTAAGTCAGAAACTACACTCAATGGAGGCACTACTTACTTGGGAAGATGTTGATTTTTGTGCAGTCACAGAGACATGGTTTAGGGCCGCAGAGATTACTCTAGCCATGAAAGGATATAATGCCTTCCACCCATTCAGGGCGCAACATGAATGTGAAAGTACCAGAGGAGGGGGTGTAGCCATTTTCATAAAAGACAAATATACCTCAAGACTGGTTAAGCAGTACAACTCCCTAGAGTTACTACAAGTCCACTTAACTGTAGGAAAGACACCCCTCCACACCATTGTTAGGTACAGGTCCACCAATATGAACCATGGAAACCACACAGTGCATTTCTGGACCTACTTGAGTTACTCATAATATAGCCAAACACCCTAGGCCTGGGTGACTTTAACTATCCTTCCATCAATTGGGATACATATATGAGCTCAAACCTGCTCGCATTAAGTTTCTTGCACTTTGTAAGCACAAATGTTCTGGAACAGTTAGTCCACACCCCCCACAAGAGGCTTGAATGTCCTTGACCTAGTACTCACCATGGGAGATCGCTGAACCATCCCATATGTGAGACCCTCCCTGGTAAAGTCTGACCATAAATCAGTCATGTTCAATGTAACAATCATACCTGATCCCCCCCCCCCAAGATCCAAAAGTTTTAAATGCTTCTCCAAAGCAAACTGTAAGCTCCCAAGCGATAGCATAAATAGCTTCAAGCCCTCTGCCACCACTGACAGTAAAGACTCCTATATAGAGGTGTACACATATGCCCTATATAAACACCTTTACAAGTACATAGACTTAGCCATACCAGAATGGATCAAAACTTGCTCACAAAAAAAAAAAAAAAACAAGCCGTCCTGGTGGGCATCTAGCATAAATAGATTATACAACAAAAGAAAGAAACTGCTGTTGAGGAACTAGAAGGAACAGTCTCAGCAGAAGAACACCTTCTGTAGCTTGAATGAGCATATTAGACATCTTGTAAAGTCCTCTAAAGCTAATTATGAAACCAAATTAGCATCCATAGCTCAGGATAATCACAAGGCATTCTTTAGCTATGTCTGTATTGTAAAAGGGAAGGCCCAGCTTTGCATCAAATTCATAGTGGACGGTATCACTCATACTGAACTTAAGGACATCGCCAACCTGTTAGCAGACAGGTTTGACAAAAATCTCACACCCCTGTCTCCACCAGTCATACCCCAAAGCATAACTGCCACCAGTTCTCTACCTATTATCTCCAAAGAACAGGTCATAACTGCACTGGCCAAGGCCAAAACACAGTCTCTATGAGACCGGATAACATCCCAGGCTGCTTACAAAACGGTGTAAAGGAAGAGTTAGTGGAGCCACTGGGTACTCTCTTCAACCACAGTCTAAGTAGTGGCTTTGTCCCAGCAGAGTGGAAAACAGCAACTGTAATCCTCTTGCACAGAGGAAGCCCTTCAATCAACCCAGGAAACTATAGGTACATAAGCCTGACCAGCCTTGTCTGTAAGGCCATGGAGAGAATCATCTTGGACCTTATCAACAAGGACATTGGTGACCTGCAAACTCTGGACCCGACACAGTTTGGCTTCATTAAGGGCAGATCATGACTGCTAAACATAGTGGAATTCTTTAAGAGTGTCACCAAAGCCCTGGATGAAGGCAAATCAATACATATTGCCTATCTCAACTTGGCCAATGGCTTTGACACAATCGCCCACTCAGGCATCATTGAGAAAATCACTCAGCTGGGGATTAACCCAAGCGTCATTAGATGGGTAGCCAAGTGTCTCACCAACAGAACACATACAGTCATAGTTAGGGATTCCATCTCTACCAGCAGACCTGCTATAAGTGGTGTTCCGCAAGGGTCTGTGCTGGGCCCACTACTGTTGGGATCTATTTCTCAGAAATTCAGGTGATAACAGATGGTCTGTGGCTCACCATATTCATTGACAACTGAAAACTGTCTGCAATCATTTAATCCCCAGATGATGTCAACATACTACAAAATGGACTGACATACATAAATGATTGTTGCAAATGCCACAGACTTAAACTTAACCCCACCCAAAAATGCACTATCATCCCATTCAGCAAAGAAGTCCCTGGAAATTACAGTATTAATAATATCCCCCCTAAGTTCCAACCCAATGGTGAGAGATTTGGGAATGCAGGTTGATAGCTGATCATCATGTGTCCACAGTGTTAATATAGGCCTTTTACCTTGTACACCTCATAAGTAAGGGCATAGCATCCAAGACTAAGGATGTTATCAATTCACTGTACGCATCCCTCATCAGACCAGTGATAGAGTACAATGCTCCCTTTTGCATGTACCTCACCAGAAACCTGCAGCAAATGAAGAGAACTAAGAAGTTTCTCATAGGAATCATAGGTTAGTACTAAGCTAACCTGCCTGCAAGCCATGTTAAGCCCTAATAATTATCCCTTGTGAGACTCAAACCCTGCACCTTGTGCTTGTAATGCAAACACCTTAACCATTAGGCCACCCTCCCAACCCACTAAGAAAATCCAGGGACTTCAACATGTGACCTACATGGACAGACTGAAGGCCCTGTCACTGTACTCTGTATCGTATAGACTGCTGAGAGGCAACATGTGCCTAGCCTACAGAGCACTCTCAAACCCTGCCTTAATGGAAATTCTGCACCTCTGCAAATCATATGGGACAAGACTCCATCTCTGTTAGCCTAACCTGTGACATCAGCAGGACATGCTGGTGAGACAGATATGTCTCCCAGAGATTGCCACTCCTATGGAACAAACTCCTAATTCATGTGAAACTGAGATCCTCAATGACTCTATATTTAAGCATAACTTAGACAATTGGATGAGAAATCATAAATTTATCCTGAGGGTTTCACCTATGTCACTCTTAGACAGGAGCAACCAGTGCTGATCATGGATTCACAAATATAGACTACATATCTTGGTCTATAAGGGAATAATGATACAACCTGGCTAGGCTTGAAAAGGCCCTAGGGCCATTAGCCTAGTAACCTCACGTGAACCTTATTGTTGCTCATTTAGTCAGGATGAAACAGACAAGTATTTGTGGGTTCTGTTCAAACAGCTTTATTATGTATAAATACATCAGGACTGAGGCTTAATAACTAACTTATATAAACTTATAAACAAACTAGCTATTACACTCATAAATGTTCACTCTCTGGCTGCACTTTCAAAATGGCACTAAAGCTAGCACATGCTTGCTATTTATATGCATGTGCTGTCCTTGAAACGCTTCTTACAGATACAGCACACGCACTCTATTCTACATCCTCCCTCTTTGAAAAATGTCATACAATATTGACGACATCAGTTGACATGCAATTTATACAAATAATTGCAGCTGTAGCAGTCAAGACCAGGAATTTATTTTATGAAACAAATGGACTAAAAGAAGTTTGTGCTTTCGCAATATTAACATCACTTCATCAAATTGAAACTAATAGGCAATGCTGCTCTGGTTTGCCTAGATAGAAGTCTCTGAGCAGGCAAGCCAATTATATCATCATGGGATATGTTTCTGAGATTAGTAAATTCAAAAAGACATCGGTATTAATCATGCTTTGACCTCTCAAATAACTGCTTTGCACTCTTTACTGCATGTTCATCTAGTCCATTTGACTGTGGATATTCTGGATTACTAGTAACATACAATGTCCCTTTCTCTTGCAAATTTCTGAAATAACTGACTAATAAATTGAGTATGACTGTCATAAATAACTTTGTGTGGACTACCATGGAATGAGAAATGATGTTTTAACTTGGTGATAACAGTACTGGATGTTAGATTAGGTAGTAAATCAATCTCAAACCAGTTTGAATAAGAGTCTACCAACACTAAGTAATGCTGATTGTTCCACTTGAATATATCAGTGGCTACTTTTGACCAAGTTAGTTCAGGAACTTGACTTAGCTGAAGTTCTCTTTGCAAATGTGTTTTAGTACTATTGCATACTGAACAAGAAGAAAGCACTTTATCAACGTCTTTTACCAGAGAAGGCCAAAATACTAGTTCTATTGCTTTTCTTTTGGTAGATTCGGAACCTGGGTGACCACAATGCAAAATCTGGATATATTCATTTTGTAAGGAAGCAGGAACAACAATTTTAGGACCTTTGAAAATAACATCATCTTCCATCAACATCTCATCTTTGTAAGGAAAATAAGTTTGCACTTCTGGTGGTACACTAGATTGCTTTTGACGGCCATCCAACATTAATGTAGTGGTTGAGTTTTTGCAAAATTGGATCAGTAGTTGTATGATCTCTCAGCTCATCAAGTCTCGTGGTAGAAAAATTATGCACTTCCATGATGTCAAAGTCAAAATTCTCTGCCTGAAGTTGTTGCATTGTATTTCTGGGTGATGTGGATAAGGTATCAGCCAGATAAAGAAGTTTGCCTTTTGTATAGACCATTTTGAAGTTGTACTTTTGCAATTTGACCATAATACTTTGTAATCTTGCTGGAGCTGAATGCACAGGCTTCTTTAAAATAGTAACTAGAGGTTGGTGATCAGTTTCAGTCTGAATAGCTTGACCATAGATAGAATCATGACATTTTGAACATACAAATACTCTTACCAATAGTTCTTTCTCAATTTGAGCATATTGCATTTCACGGTGGGTAAGAGTTCTAGATGCACTGGCTACTGGTTTGCCCTCTTGAAGAATAACTGCTCCAAGACCAAATTTTGAAGCATCACAGGAAAGAGTGACTGGTTTATTGACATCATAGTATCTTAATCTAGGTGGGGTGGCAATTTTCTGCTTAAGTCTTCAAATGCTTTCTGGTGCTATTCCAGCCAAGACCATGTAACATTTTTGCGCATCAGTTCTCTCAAAGGTGCTGCCAACTCAATGAAGTCTGGTATAAACTTACCTAAATAATTGACCATGTCAAGAAAATGCTGTAGAGTTTGAACATTATCTGGTGCTGGCATCTCAAGAATAGCTGCTTGCCTGAACGGGTTTGGTCTCAAGCCAGTGCTGGTAAATAAATGCCCTACATATGTAATTTCTGGTAGTCTGAATTTGCACTTTAGAGGATTGAGCTTTAGGTTCACTTCACATGCTCTATCTAGAACATTCTTAAGGTTTCTGTCATGCTCTGCTTTACCATTGCCTCCAACCAATAAATCATCTACTATTATGGCACAAGGATAACCTGAAAAAATTTGCTCCATTGCATGCTGAAAGACTTCACTTGCAGAATTTATTCCAAATGGCATCCTGAGGAATCTATATCTGCCAAATGGGGTACTGAAGTAGTCACTAATGAGGATTTGTGATCAGGCATCACTTGCCAAAATAAACTTTTTGCATTCAAGTTAGAAAAAACAATGGCATTTGGCATTAGGGCTGCAACTTCCTCAACTGTACGCATTGGATGATGTGGTCTCTTTAATGCTTTGTTCAAATCTCTTGGGTCAATACATATTCTGATTTCATCTAAGCTTTTCTTGTGGGCTGCTACCATGGACAACACCCATTCAGTTGGTTCTGTAGCTGGTCAAATTACACCTTGCTGCAACATTTTATCTAGCTGAGCTTTAACTTTATCCTGCAAAGCTATCAGAACTTTTCTTGCTGGTCTGACCACTGGATGGACCTCTGGGTCTAACTTCATAGAGTATACAACTGGAAGTTTGCCCAACTTGTTATCCAAAACATCAGCATACTCTGAGAAAATAACTTCAGAAAAATTGGAACTAGAAGATGTGCTTATATGATGAACTTTTGTTGTATAAGAAAGCAGATTCATTCTCAGACTGTCTCTGAGACCCAGTAATGATTGCACAGGTCTTCAGACTACATAGAATAACAAGCTGTAACAGTTCCTAGCCACATAACATGAAAGCACTACTGAGCCTTCGGTTTGAATTTCTTCACCTCCATAAGCAACAAGTTTTGCACATCTAACCACAGTGAGTTGTTCACCAGCTCTCACCTTAACAAATGTGTCTGCTGACATAACATCACACTTTGAACCGCTGCCATCTTTGAGTTTGATGGATTTACCATTGATCTGGACAGTACAAAATACTTTGTTCTTTGCCAGTAAATTCACTGCATCAGCCTTTTCACCAGTTACTGAAACACCATCTACTTAGAAAGTAGAATTGCAGCTCTCTATATGATCAACTTTCTTTTTCAAGTGACCCTTCTTTATAACGGTGTGAGGTTTACTTGATTTGTAAAATTTTTGAAAATGGTTCCATTTTTTACACTTGTGGCATTGCTGACCAAATACTAAACATTTCTCTCTTTTAGACTCATGATTGGCACCACAATTGGGACAGTTAACAATGAAGCTGGATTTGGGTTTTGCTGACTCACCCTAGTACTGCACTGAGCATGCTCCTTTCCTAAAACTTGCTGGAAAATTATGTGGTTTCCCATGAAAACCAGCAGGGGCTGTAGCTGCCACATGCTTAGGCCTGCCTCTGTTGGCTCTGTGTTGCATGCTGTCTACATTTGCTCTGGAGCCTACTGAAACCATGCTCTTATCACTTGCAAGCATACTTGTGTGACTTTCTTTAACTTCACGGAATTGACAAATCTCATTAGCTTTACTCAACGTTAAATCACTGTCACGAAGCAAAATCCTTCTCACAGCAGCACTATTAATACCACACACAAGCCTGTCCTTTATCAACTCGTCTTTCAAGTCACCAAACCGACACATTTTAGCTTTGTTTCTCGTCAGCAATGTAAGCTGCAATGTTTCCCCTGTTTTCTGATCTCTTGTGTAAAGCAAATGCCTCTCTAATGTAATATTTGTCTGGGGGTTACACATTTCTCTGAACTTGTGCTTCTAACACTTGGGGTCATCCCTTAATTCAGCCTGTACAACAATATGGCGATTTTCACTTTCCCCCTCATATACTGCTGGTGCATACACAAATGAATGGTTTCTTTCAATGACCTCTGACCCAGCTAGATTTAGCAAAATGAATGCCCTGGTTCATGCATCTTTGTCAGAATCAGCTCCTTGTATAAAAATATTGTACTTTTGCTCAAATATTCTCGAATTCTCTGCAACATTCTGATCAAATACAAGTGGTGAGGATTTTCAAAATCTGTCTGCCATATTAACACATACCAGTGAAGGTTTTTGCAAGTATGCATGAATGAATACACACATTTATGCCAAAATTTGTAACTTTGCCCAATAGCACAACAAGACTCTGAATAACTGAACGTTGTGAAATAAGTCTTTCTGGCACTGTGATACCTTTGAAATTACTGTACTGTAAGAATTCACCTCTATCAGCGTAAGAAACATTTCAAAGTAACTGCACTTTGCGAATAGACAGTACACAGCGCACTAAAACTTCCCCCAAAATGGTGGTACTTTGCTAATTAACTCTTTACAGAACAAGAAACATTGTAATTGTGGCACTTTGCGAATAGACACACCCAGCACAAGAAACATTTTGAAATGGTTGTATTTTGACTGCACTTCATGAAATAGTTGCACTTTGCACACAAATAAACTCTTCAGAATAAATGCACAGTAATAAGCACACACTGTAAACACTTTTATTACACACTTTGAGATATTTTGAATAACTCTAGTTATGCCCTTAATACAATAAGAAATAGTAGTTATGCCAAAACACAGTACTTTGCCAAAAACATGCCGTTGTCTTGCTTCATTTATGCTTAATATGCACTTTTGCCCTTATTATATTCATTTTATTTAATCACTTTCTATGCCCGTTTTGCTTTAAACATGCTCATTCTGCAATTCTGAGGAAATTCCAAATCCCTTATGTACTTTTCTGATAATTGTTTTATCAGATATCTTAATTTAAAAAAATGTGTTTAATTGATAAACCTTCTGTTCCTCTCACTTGCTTAATAATGTGGTTTGTGCCCTTGTAATGCTCTGTTTTATCTTTTTTTATAAAATAAACCATTTGTGCAAGTTTTCATTACCTTTGGTTTGTTTCTGGCCCTTTTTGTGCTTGTTTCTCTTAGTTTACCTTCACTGTTAACTTTGCACCTTGTAGCTTTGAAAAGCAGTCTCTGGAATCCCAGTTCTGACACCATGTTGCTCGTCTAGTCAGGATGAAATAGACGAGTCTTTGTGGGTTCTGTTCAAGCAGCTTTATTATGTACAAACACATCAGGATTGAGGCTTAATAACTTTAACTTAGATAAACTTATAAACAAACTAGCTATTACACACATATATGCTCCCTCTTTGGCTGCACTCTCAAAATGACACTGAAGCTAGTTGCTTGCTATTTATATGCATGTGCCACCCTTGAAATGCTTCTTAAAGATACAGTACACACACTCTATTCTACACTTATGTACGTAGGGCCATTATGGTAGTAGTCTCATATGAACCTATGAAACTGAATCTATGCAGGCCTGCCAAAATCTTGTCTCACACATGGCCTGCTGATGTCATGTACTATAAGTTCAGCTGTGGTCTTGCAAAAGTCAGACTTGTGCCATGGAGCTTGTGTTACATAATGTGTCCTGTAGTCTGTGTACTTAGATAGGTAGGGGTTGTATTCCCTGACATTACAGATAGCCCTTTACAGCAGCATGTGGGACACTGTTATTCCATGTTCTAAAAGAAAATGGTAATATCATCAGCTATATCAGATTTTTGGATATACAGTCATCCACCAGGGGATGGTCAGACACTGGCCTGGAGGCCAGGTAGATATCACCTCATCTGATCCCAGATACATTATAGTGACATGGCTTTTAATCTATTAACATATATCATGTCATGGTTTGTAGGTACTGTGTTATCTTGCTGAGAATGTCCTGTGGTCTCTTCAGCTGCTGCATGTGTCTGGTGAGGTACATGCAAAAGAGAACATTATACTGTATTACTGTTCTGATGAGATTTGACTACAGTGCTGTCATACAATCCTAAGATCTGAATATGATGGTGTGACTTATGATGTGCACCATACTTTTGTACTGGAAAATCATTAAAGAAAGAAGGTAGAAAGTAATGATCCACATTGCAGTTTCTGACTTCACAACCCTTACAAGAGCATTCACTATAAAGTTGTGAAATTATGATACTACCAACTGTATAACTTGCCAAGGCCAATATAAGTCAAAGGTACAATGACCAGTTCAACAACACAAATGCAGATATACTAAAGACTAAGTTAGCTATGCACCCTGAGAATCAGATACAGCTTTTGTATCCGTGAATCCAAAAGATAGAAAACAAGGATATGATACAGTTATCATCATTTGCACAGGGTGCGTGTGTGTGTTTGTGTGGGGGGAGGACGTCTAGGCTGACATAAAAGGACGGTGAGTGTGTGTGAGTAAGAAGGAGAAGAAAGCAGAGATTGGGATATAACAACAAATGGCCAGTGAGACAAAATGAGTAACTGTTGTGTGTGTGTCTATATGGGTCCTGTAGATGAAGTTGGTTTGTGAGTGTCTGCATGAACACAGCCAAGCTCTGTGCTAGCTCTACATCCTGATCTGTCAGATAGGTGTGAGCCATGCATGGTAAAGGTGGCAGCTCACCGTTGTTGCCCCTGATCATGAGAACTGACTCTGCCAGGAGTTGCACTGACATGTCCATGCCCAAGGTCCGATGCAGTGCTGCTACCTGAACATGACCAATGTCTGCTGGATGAGTTCCATTCACGGGGACACCCAGGACCATGACTCCATGGTCTGCTATGTCTGGGTGTGGAGAGCACATTTAATGACAGAGCAGTGGAAGTACTGCCACTATGGAAGCTTGATCTGGAATGGCCATGTTGGCTGACAGCAGATGATGTGGCTGACCTAACCATGAAGATGCCGCTCCCCTACCAGATGTTCCATCACAAACACTGCTCATTCCATGGCAGACATGCCTCGGTCCATCACAGACACCCCTTGTTCCAGTGTGTCATTCATCTGATCCAGTGAACCAGCAACATGGTGGAGGCAGTCATGCATGTCAGTCTGTGCCACATCCACAACCCTGAGCATTTGTCTGGAGCACTATGGGAATGTGCCTGTGCCACCATGATAGCCCTAAACATCTGTTGAGTGGCATGGGAGTGACACGTGCACCCCAGCTCGTTTCCCCTTCATTTTGCTGCCATTGTCGTACCCTTGTCCTCAACAGTCATTAATGTCCAGTTGATGATTTTGCAGAGTCTAAAGAAGTGCTTCTGTAAGTCCTGCCCAAGCTGTATCATTTACAGGCACAAATCTCAGAAAGTGTTCCTCAACTGTGGCTGCAGTCCTTGAAATATCCACATACCTAACTACAGCAGTCATTTGCTCTTGATTGCTGATGTCTGGCATGCAATCAAGAATCATGGAAAAATGCCTAGCATCCTTCAGGTTCCTATTACCTGATCAAATGTTTAGGTTAGCAAATACCTAAATGTCGCTTTGGTAATAGCGAAAGCAAAAAAACCGCAAACAGCCGATTTAACTCAGGAAAATAATTCCCTTGGCCGTTATGCAGATTTTATCCCTTTCCCCAATGTAGAGTGATCTCGGAGTTGGTATACTTAGGGGGGTGTGGGGGGCACATCCCTATGTTAAACCGTCCATTCACTGTTTTAATTTTTCGATATTACCAGATCGACGTTTAGGTATTCACTAACCTAAATGTTTGATCAGGTAATATAGATGTCATCCTTCACCTTTCCTACAATGATCCTTAAAATAGCATTTCAATCAGCTGGATAATTTCATTCTGTATGTCCTTCCCAAGATTTTGATCCATTATTTCTTTCTTCCTAATACAACGCAAATGTTCAACCATAACAGAATCAAACTGTGACAAAAGTTGCACTTGGCCTAAGAAATTGTTATTGCCATTGGTGTACAGGGCATCACTCTTACCATAGAATGCCATGTTCTGTTCCTCCAAGTATTAGACAATAACTAAAATGCATTGTAACACACCACACTAGTGAGTTATTTCCTTTTCAACCATTATTTGTCTCTTATTATCCATTGTCTATGCACTCTTTACTCTATTGTCCAGTTCCTTCCACTTCAGCATGCATGCTGTATACTCTGATGCTTGGAAATGGCTGTGTAAAGCTTTGGACATCTTTCTCCATGCTCTGTAACCACCTGACCTGAGCAAATGGTTAGAATGTCCAAACAATTTGCATGCAAAGTAAAACAGTGCATCTTTTGAGACTAAATATGTCAACCAAGTGTGTTTTGCTCTCTCCCCATTAGGAAGCACATGGAAATAGTTCTCCAATGTAAATCTTTTCTGTTCATTGACTGGGAGATATACCCGATGCTCCCTACAAGTCATAGGTCACATCTGTCACTACAGAAGTATGGCCTCCTTCTGTATCAAACTCTGGTGATCCACGCAACACCTCTACAGTTGAATCCGCATTTGCTAACATAATTTTGCTCATGGTAATGGCTGTAGGTTCAAAGAAGGCAGCCTGTGGTGCAGCCGCAACAGAGTGGTCACTTTCTATTGCAAGGTTGCTAGCCTCACAGTGGGCAGGCTGTAATGCAGAACCATTGTGTTGTCCTGAAGGGAGACTTTTTCCTGAATCTCCCCTCTCTGATGACCCACAGAAAAATTTCATAATGGAACCCTGTCTCTTTACTTCCTCATTCCTCTGCTGCTGAAGCTTTCTTTTTGCTGCTCCTGACAAATATGTACACTTCATCTCTAACTGGGAATGGAAGTAAAGCAGAATTACTACACATGCAGATATTGGGTCCTTTTGTCATAATGTTAGTAAAAAGCATTACACTTCAGGTACATGTTATGTGACTTTCTTTGACCTATCCGGACTGCATAATGACAAATGTTAGCATTCTGAACCCATTCTAAGGATGGAATTTTCCAGTTTACACAGAAACAACTCCCATGACATTTACTTAAATGGACTCACTGTAGTAAACCTTCAATTCTGACTGGGCCATTGCAACGTGAAATACAAACTTCAAGCTAGCCAAATAAGCATCTTAACTGTAGGCACAAGCTACAAACCTACAACCTTTCCCTTAACACACTGACTCTTGCCACCTCTGCTTATATAATACAATCACTAACTGTAAGTCACTATTGTGCTTTACTGTCCAAGCATCCTCTACTGTATTGCACCACTTATACAAAAAGTCATAATAAAAGAAAATAACTGCAAACATATGGTCTATAACTAGATAGCACTACATCTTAAGACCACTGCAAAATGCATTCCAGTTAAACAAGAAACTGAAGCTGCCACACCGAGAGCTACACAATCCATGGTGCAATACACACCCAACAAGTGATGAAGTTGATTCCATCTTACACTGTAGGCAGAACTGAAGAGAAACAAGAACCAGTAGGCAAAAGAACTGCAGTGCAGCCATATAAACCAGAAAACTGGATTAGGTTCCAAAAAGTCACATTAGTATGACTGCAGGCACAAAAGAATGAGCAACCTAATAATGGATGCTGCTCATAAACACAAGCGATACAGTACGCAGTATTGTACTGTAGGCTGAAGAACTGCTGAGTAACAATAAGCAGAAGGCAAAAAGAACTGTAATGTAGGCAATAGGCACAATTGAAGTGCATTACAAAATGCTCACTATTGTACCACAGACACAAAGATGCAAGAATGACTGACCAGTAGGCAAAAAAATAAGGCCCAAGTTACAGTTTTAAGTTAAATACCAAACACTGGAGGTGAACCTCAGCTTTTTCTAGACAATTCTCTCCCTTTCATCCCCCAAACATGTGAAGAGGACTCAAAATATGTAAAATATTGTGCTCTCTGGAACAGATGACTAAAAGTCTAAAAGAACAAATGGCTAGGAGGAAAGTCACAAGATTTAAGGGGAACACACCAAACTATGAAGCAAGAAAAAAGTTATGAAAAAAAAAAAAGACATTTCCAAAAATAATTCCTACTTTAATCACAAACCAGAAATGCAGTGTCACAATGACAGGCACTGCATGACATGTACAACATTTTCATACACCTGCCCACTACCTCTCAATCTCTTGGCACACTTGAACAAACTAAAATCATTGCTAGAAAACCTCATTTATGAGGGATGCCAATCAAACATCGGGAGACAGACATTCCTACAACCCTCCCTTAACACAAGAACTGTGGAGAAAAGCATAAAGCTAGGGAATGTACCATGCATTATGTGGAGGATATGAAATATGAAGTCTATTTTTACTAGTAGCTTCAGCTCTCAGCATTGTGCTATGCAATCATTTTGTGAGCGAGAACAGACCAAAAATCAGGCAACCATTCTACAACATTCTCCCAGCACCTACCCCTGACCTCACAATGATTTCAATAGGCAAAGCTAAACATTGCGGAGAAAATGTTTAGAAACAGTTTAAAACACTGCTATTAGAACTTTAAAGATACAATAGCAGGGTTTGCATTAGCATGCAGTAAAACAATACATTCTGCAGAATTTTCACAGCCAGCCAACACCCCACTAATGTTGCAACAAGATAATGGTAGATGAAGTAAACTGAAAAAAATGAGACAAAGACATAATTTGGGATTTAAAACAATGTTCTTAACTAGAACAGATTTTGCAGAAGCATGCATTGCATGAATCTACATTTTTTGACGAGGAACAGACTAAAATTACCAGGCAAACATTTGCACATTGTGCAACATTGTAGCATTCTAGCAGCCCCACCCCTCTCCTCACCCATCAAGTTAACAATTCCAGACAAGCCAAACAGAATATAGGCATAACAAGGGAGTTTTAAACATTGCCGTAAATCTGGATGAAGCAAAACTACCACAAGACAAGGGCATTACAGTACAGATTTAAAATACTGGGCTTATAAACTAATAACAATGGTAGAATAAGATTTTGCAGCAGCATATGTTGTATGATCCCACATTTTTCTGGAAGAAAAAAACAAAACCACCAGCTAAACATTGTGCACATCCTCACAGGCCCCATCAACCTCCTAACCTCTCAGCATAATTCAAACAGCCAAAAACTGCAGAACAAGGTGTAACATTAACATCAAGGATAGTTAGTTTAAAATGTTACTATAAAAATAGCCAAACAGTGTTTGCATTAGCATGCATTAAGACATCAGTACATTCTGCAGAATTCTCACAACCCCCCCCCCAAAGTCTCAGCGCAATAACTCTGGATGAAGCAAAAGCAAAATAAAGGCAAATGTCCTTAAATAGTACATAACCCCACATTAAAAAATTCCAGGCAAATATTGGAACACTGCAACATTCTTACAGGCCCTAACTACACTCCCAACTTTTCAACACAATAACTACGGACAATGCAAAAAATTAAAGTCATTGCATCAGTAATTCAAATATTGCTGGTATACACAATACTAACGTAACAAGGTTTGCATTAGAATACATCCAAACATCTATACCTTCTGCAACATTCTCACAGCCACTAATCACCCTCCCAACATTAGGCATTTTAAACAATATACTTATGAATTAAAAATGGTAGAACACTTTGCAGTAGCATGCATTGTGTGAATCCACATTTCTGATGAGGAACAGACTGAAAATACTAGGCAAACATGCAACTGTGCATTAGCATGCGTTACTACATCAGTACATTGATCCGCGGTGGTGGTGCTGCGGTAGCGTTGTCACCTCACAGTAAGACGCTGTCCGGTTTGATTCTCAGCTAGAGCATCTTCTGCGTGGAGACATGTGTGAATGGGCATACCTTCATTGAAGGTTGTGCATCAGGGCTGGTAACACAGCACATAAAAATCCACTACCAATCATTAGCGGACCGGAGTTCCGCTGTGGCGACCCCTAACCGGGAAAAGCCGAAAGACACAAACAAACTACATCAGTACATTCTGTAGAATGTTCATAGCCCCTAACCCCAATGTCTCAGCACAATTCTGGATGAAGTGGTAAAACAAGGCAAAAGCGTAACAGTAGCAACATACTTATACATTGCGTGACTTGGTTTTAACAAAATAAAAAAAATGCAAGGCAAACACTTAAGCACTGTGCAACATTCTCACAGCCACTAACCATGCTACCAGCCTCTCAATACAACTATGGACAAAGCAAAAAATTGTCACAGAACAAAGTCAAAAAATCCGGGATAGTTATAAACATTACTGGTATACACAGTACTTGCATAACAGGGTTTGCAGTAACGTACATGCAAGCATCTATACATTCTGCCACATTCTCACAGCCACTAAGCCCCCTACTAACCTCTAAGCACAATTCTGGACAAAGGAAAAAGATACAGAATGAAGTTGTAGCATCAGAGATAGTTGTAAACATTGCTGGTATACACAAATACTGGCACAACAGTGTATGTATCTGTATACATTAAAACATCTGTATGGTCTACAGCATTGTCACAGCCACTATCTCCCTACCAATTTCAGCACAATTAGATGAAATAAGTTAATGAACATTCTTGTGCACCACTGACTCACCACACCCCCGAATCAGCTTAGCACAAAGAAGTCTGCACAAGAAAGTAATGCTATCATCTCCCTAGGTTTCCTCACCCCCCCCCCATCCCATGACTACATCTGGACATTACAGACAAGCCTCCATTTCTCAATCTATTAGCAGAAAAAATATGGACAAATGTAAAACAGTGGTACAGCCACAGCCCTCATCTCCTGCCCCAACCCACTTATCACAAGAATACTGGACAAAGGCAAAATACTGGTACAACCACAACCCCCCCCCCAAAACCCTCTTAGCACAGGAATTCTGGACAAAAGGAAAATACTCAAAGTACCAAATAAACCAAGACAAAGTTATTACACCAACTTACAGTGGAAACCAAAAACCCACAACAATTCTGGACAATTAACAACATCCTTCACCCTGGCAAAACCTCAGCCCCCCCTTTCTAATATACCCAAAAGCACAACTACCATTGCAGAACACTAAGAAATATTTCACTGAAAGCATTCTATCACTAACCAAAAAAAAAAACACCCAATATCAATCGACATCTCATCCAACAAAAATAGCTTAACATTCTCCTTCCAACCCATCTCCACAAAGACCATTGAAAAACTCCTAAAAAAACTCAAACCTACTGCAAATGCAGCTGATAATTTAAAAAGCAGAATTAAAAAAATAGCAGCCAAAGCCATTTCTTACCCTATCACAATACTTAATAGATCCATTACTGAGCAATATGCCCCAACCATCTGGAAAATATCACACATTATACCCTTGCACAAAGGTGGAAATTCAACAGAACTTACAACCTCAATACTGCCCCCTCCCTAGCATCCACAATCTAATATGCTGATGACTCTGCACTTGTGCCACATCTACCATGCAAAAGCTCATGTCCCAATCCAGGCTGAAATAAGCCAATCTTTACCACTTACCCCATATTCCTAAAAACTATTCATTTAGACATCGCCTCACAAGACTGCCCAATTATCCCTGGTCTAGCAAACTCTGTAATATACTTTTCGTCTCTCTGTCCCATCATCTCCCCTCCTTTTCATCACAATATCCCTATATCTCTCTCCACCTCATTATACAGCATAGATATACACCATAGATATTATCTATAAAAATAACAAGCCTACTCTACCTCTTGCCTCCAATGAGTCTATATTATTAGTTCAAACGCAGAATTGTCCGAACGCTGAAACTACGAACTGGGAAGTTCAAAATCTCAAAATTGTGAAGCCGTGAATTTTTTCCCAGGGGAAAACGTTGGTGGGTCATTTCCACAGCTTTGCTATTTCCTCCACTGTGGTGTGATCTCAGAGTTGGTATTTTTAAGTAGGGGGGTGTGGGGGCACAGCCCTCCACATTAGGAAGAGTTTCAAGTGTTTTTTTTTTGTTTTGTACCAGTACAGCAATTTTTTTCCCTGGGGAAAAAAATCGCTGTTTTGAGTCTTCAAAGTTCTTGCATTTTGAACTTCCGTGTTCGCTATTTACATAGTCGAACATATATCAGTTCAACAATGTGATATAGACCCCCCTCCAATAGCTAACTCACACGCTCTCCACCTAACCAACTGGCAATTGAAATTAAATGCATATTATAGCTCACATTTCTTTATATTGTCCCTTGTAAAAACAGCTAAACCATACTTTTTTACATATTTCCATCATTTATGTAGTAAGTAAAAAAATAACAGATAATTATCTTTGTATAACTTGCTATGTTGCCTTCACAAATGTGTTACCATATGGAGCTTTTCTCCCCAGGCCTCCACTGAAAATGGACTCTATTCCAGTCAGAATATCCAGTAAACAAATGTAAAATAAAAATAAATAGTATAAACACAGCCCCTCATCCCCCCCAATCCTCTTAGCAAAAGAGCCCTACACAAAAGTAAAATAAAACTGGTACAACCACAGCCCTTCACCCCCTCCAATCCTCTTAGCACAAGAAATATGCACAAAAAATAATGCAATCACCTACCTAGGTTACCCCCCCACCAAAAATAAACTTTCAACACAAAAACATACCTTTTATGCTGTTAACAGAAGGCTGCTTCCAATCCTCAGCTCCCTCTTCATGAATGAAGCCTGACCTGCTCTGCTTGTTTCCCCACCACAGCAGTCCTTTTTAAATTGCCCTTAAAAGGACAGTTTTCCAGACCTTTTAGAAATTGCCTTTAAAAGGACAGTTGAAAATAGTGTTCTCCAACGACCACGACCACTCTTAAGGCTTGAATCCACCATTGATTTGTTCTCTGTCTCCATCCTCATGCGGATCCAAACCCTGCTTGAGCTGCCACCGGCTAAAAGGAAAACTCCTCTGTTTAAAAACAAGAGAAGTAATCCTTATTAGCCAAATGTGCCTTTTTAAAGGCAGTTTATACAAGTGCTTTGCAAGTATAAATCAGGTCCTTGCTTCACTTCCTTGTTTTAAAAAAAAAAAGAGAGAGAACTTAGTTCCCTGGCTGCTGCAGCCAATCAGATCCCTTACTTCACTGAATTGAGTGCACCTTAAGGGTGAATTAGAAAAAAAAAAATTTTCAGTTGTGTGGTGACGTCAAGGAACTATGTGGATGTCCATGAGGTGCCAAGCCCAGGAAGTAATGAATGGAGCAATCCACAACTGCTGGATGGGGGGCCTTGTTCATGGGGAGATAATCAGGGGGCTCCCAGGTTTCACGGGTGCCAAATGCCGGCTATGTCCTTAGCAAGCTGGTAACCATTTGGTCATGGGCAACTGCAGCTGCTTGTCTCCTTGCAGTGGTTATCATGTCAGTGGCCCTGTTGTGCATCTATTCATATGTTCTGCCATGGCCACCCACATCATTTACGTCTTGTATGATCTGATGCCATATTCACAGCCTTTGTGACATATCTCCACAACCTCTTTCCAGGAGAAATGCATCATGTTGCCAAAAACTGTCTACTATTACTTGATTCTCGGCATCACTGAACAGGGGTCTCCATGGATGGACATGCCTGACTGACATAATTGTAGGCGTCCTAAAAGACAATAGAAATATAATACACCTAACTATCAAATAACTACAAAATAATTATTTCCAGATAAAACAGAAAAGGTCAATATTAACCACTGGAGAAACATAAAACAGTCTACAGATGTGAAATACTAACAACAGACAGGATGAAAAATAAAGAGAGTAACAAGAACAACATATCCTTGTTTGTGCCAGAACAGTATCTCATCCTTGCTCCCCCGCCAAGAACAGCCCATTCTTGTTTGTGCCATAACAGTAACTCATCTTTACTCCCCGTCCAACAGAAGAACAGCCAAATGACCAATTTTGCTTAAAAAAATCTTTGAAATGCAAAGGACCTGTCCTTGAAACATTTGTACATATTTATCACAAAGCATTCCATGTTCATGCATTGTCAATCATGTGTACCTCTAAAATGACTTGACAAAGCCCATGCCATCAGTACACTTCTAAATAATACATACAGATAAAAGTGTAAAAGCCTTTGCTTCACATTATTCCTAAAAAACATTCCAGCATATGCATTATATAGGTGACAAAATGGGACAATACTTGCTGAAGTTAAGTACTCCTCTGTACAGAAATATCCTAATGAAAACGTGTTTTTGCAATCTTCCAGACATACATAACTTTCTGCACCATTAGTTTGGCTAGTTACACATTTGCCTTTTTATAATGCAGTAGATATTAATGGATTGCATCTGTCTTTGTCTGTGTTTCATAGATGCTAATTACAACATAAATAGCTAAATTGCATGCTAATCAACCAATCTGGTGGAGCTATTCAACAAGCTATAAAGCATCCATGTAGACTCCATGCTGTTTTTTCCTGTGAATTTTAAATGTTTTGGACTAGAGTCATGGAAAGTCTACACAGAGTGTTAGGGGCTGATGCTGCTTTAATTCATTTGTATGTAGTAGAGGCTGAAGCTAATGTCACTGCTGCTAATAGGCCTAGGTCAAGAAAAAGAGTTTTCAGGCCATGTTTAACTTATCATAACCTACATGACATGGACATTCTAATGCGCTACAAGGTGGAAAGGGACACACTACAGAAACTATGTGACCTCTGGGTTCTACCTGACATAGCCGAAACCACACAACACCGACAAGCACATCACCGACACCACATATTCGACAGTCCATAAACACGAAACCACACATAACCGACAGCGAAATAACCCGGGTACACAAACACGAAACCCCATACACTGCACACACCACAATCACAATTATTAAAAACAAAACACATCCCCATTCCACAAACCACACACACAACACAAGCACACCAAAATCCTTACAAGCCACACTAAACCTAACCCTAAGGTCCGTCACAACTCACTTAACTCCACCCCTATCCTCCTAACCCTAACTCACTTAACCCACCCTATCGCCCTAACCCTAACTCACTTAACCCACCCCTATCCCCACAGACCGTCAATCTCCACACTTACCACAGCCTTTCCCCATGTCGGCATCCTCGGCGTTGGTGTTGTCATCCGTCGTGTCGGTCTTCTGCATTGTCGATGTTCTGCCACTCGCGATTCCCGTCGGTCTTCTTCGTTTTCGGTCTTCTGGAGCTCCGAATTCCGCTGTCGGTCTTCTGCGCTGTCGACGAAGTCAGGTAGAACCGACCTCTGCAGCCCTCAACTCAGAGCCAGAGCCAACTGAGGGGAACCCATCCCAGTGGAAACTAAGGTCTGTGTAGTCCTTAGAATCTTAGGTACCTTTCAGAGACCAACATGGGACATGCTGGGGATGTCACAGGCATCAGCATCCAGGATTCTCCAGCAATTCCTGGATGCTATGCTCCAACATGCCAGTGAGCACATATATTTTCCCTGTAGTTCTGAGGAGAGGACCAGAAATATGCAACAGTTCTACTGGATAGCTCACTACCCTGAAGTACTGGATGCCATAGATTTCACTCATGTAGAAATGAAGGCACCACCTGGGGAACAGGGTAGGCTCTACATTAACAGAAAGGGCTGTCACTCTATCACCTGCTAAGTCATCTGTAATGCAGAGGGAATCATTTTGAAGGTGTGCCCTGGCAACCCTGATAATTACCATGACTCACATATCTGGCACATGTCCCAACTGTACCAGATGTGTGCTGGGGGGGGGGGGTTATCCCAGAGGGTCATTTACTGGGTGATGCAGGTTATGCAAAGGAACAATGGCTGATAACACCCATCAGAAATGCACACACACCCAGGGAAAATGCCATAATGAGGCACACACTCAAATCAGAAATGTCATAGAGCATGTGTTTGAGCTGCTAAAATCATGGTTTAAGTGCCTAGATACATCTGGGGGAGCCCTGCAGTATTGTCCATGGACATGTACCAAAATCTTCACAGTATGTGCCATGCTACAGAACATAATCCTGAGGAAACAGCTGCAGCAGAATCAGCAAAAGGAAGGGATAGGCATCCCACTACCAATGCTAGGGTCACCACAGTCACAGGCAGATGAGGAGTCAGAAGGGGAACCACCAGCTGCTGTGTGTATAGGCAGACATAGGTGTGCTCAGTATGCCCTTGCATTTGCTAAGAGACAATGCATAGCACACACACTCACCACATGGGGCCTACAAACTTCCTCCTACACACATACATATAGTAACATTGATGCTAGACAACTCACACAACCTTTACTTCCCCATGTATTGGCTGTGTACTGTTTGCATCAGACAGAGTCAGCTCTGAACTAACACTGTGGCAACTGCTGCATTTACAAGAAAAGTCCTGAATCTGGAGTGTATTGTTTAATAATATTATGGCATACCCTTCTATATCATCACTTGGTACAGTTAACAAGTAAAAGGTGGGAGTTGTTTTACAGAAATTATTGTAACGTGACAACACAGACTTATTTGACTTATATGTGTCCATTAGTAAGTAGTAGGCCTCAGGGATCAAAGATTCACACAGTCACATCTCTCCAAAGTACTGATGATCATGGCATACCCTCAGTTTAGCACTTTATGTTTGTACTGGACAATTATTAAAGAGAGAAGTTAGAAAGCAATGAGATGCAATGCAGTTGCTGACTTCACAACCTTCACAAGATCAAACAACAGACAGAATGCAGAACAAAGAGAGTAACTAGAGCAACATATCCTTGTTTGTGCCAAAGCAGTAACTCACCTTTGCTCCCACTACCAAAGGACAGCCCATTGTTGTTTTTGCCATAACAGCAACTCAGCTTTGTTCACCACTTCAAAAGAACAGTGTACCTTTGTATGTGCCTTAACAGTAACTCACTACCCCAAAACAGCAATCTATGCTTGTTTGGACCATCCAGCCTGCCCTTCAGTTGTTGACGACTGCATATCATATTATTGTCAGTTAATATTCTTGCACATTTTAAGGTCAGCGATATAGAATGGCTTACACACTGCGTGTCTCAGAGAACTGTTAAGATAACTGATGAATGACCAAAAAACACAGAGAGGTAAGACTGAACTGCATATTTGCAAGCAATAATCATAACAAGTTGTGTGATCACTAAGTGCACTATGTCCAAATATAATAAATATAATAAATGACCAGTGGTGGAGTGAGCTGACAGTGATGACAGTCCAGTGGGTGATAACTTGATTCTCACTGTCACCCAGCTTGACTACCATGGGTCCTGGGTGTTCCCATCCTCATCCCATCCATGGTGTCCACTGACCTCTTGTGTCCATCACCATCCCTGTCTCTTGTCTTGTTTGTCTTGTCTGGCTGCAACTGATTCTAAACCATCCTGACTTACCAGACCCAGACATTCCTATGTCCCTTCCCCAACATTACTCTCTCTCTCTTTCTCCAAAAAAATGGACACCTGTCCCACACATAGGTCTCCATTTTGCAAAAGTGTCTTCTTGACACATTTGATTCAGTCCAGTTGGCTATACAACATGATTGTGTTGTGGTCACCCCTCTGTCTGGAGGTGACAGTCAAAATTCAGCTAATATTCTGCATATATTATGAGTTTTTACTGTTGAAGAAATGAATAGCTATGGTTCTTTTCTACCATCCTCCTGCACATTTCTGTATTGCTTTCCATTTGTTCTTCCCCCGCTTGCACCCAATTTCTTTTCTTTAGTGCATTATTGTGTGATGATGGGCATTGCACACCAACGCACAGCAATGGTAATTCAAAAGTAGTTAAAAGTATTAGATACAGTTGTATTCTAACCCAGTACCAACTGGCACCAAAAAGGAAAGTAGGCCTGCATTAACTGTATTAACATGTGCTGCCACAAAGTCAGTTAAGTATCAGGTGTATTCCAGAGACTCAATAATGTCAGACTTAAGCAATGCTGGAGAAGCAATGGATCCCTTCAATTTTTCGACTCCATGTTTGTACAGAGGTTCATACTGCACAAACAAGATAAACATAGCAAAACTTTCATTCATTCCTCCATTTCCCATGACTGTGATAAGTGCTGCATCATACAAACAATAGCCAAAAAATAATAAAATAATAATAAAAACTGACAGAGAAAACAAAATTTGCCAACAAATGAAGAGAAGGTTGGATGTTAATGAAACAGAACCTGTGTGTTATGCTTACTTGCATTTCCAATATCGACAGGCATACATGCAACACTTTGTAAGTCTAACATGAACCTCCCACCTGATGTAAGCATTCACATTTGCCATCCATTAAACACAAACACTGAGACAGTGGATACATGATGTTTACATCCCTACACAGATCCATTTTTCTGAGATTCAGCAATTCTAATGAGTTCAGACCTTATTCGCATCTTCACTGTGCTGACAGCCCTGATTCTACACCAAAAGAAAACCATGTAGCTAGGGAAACTGAAGGGGAGCCTATTTGTTTATGTGTTGAACACAGAAGAGAGGACATTACTTTGGGATATATCTGCACAGAGGAGTATTGATTTTTACATATGCCTGCATTTCGTCAGCTACATATTGCATATGCTGACATGTAACTATGAATAGTCTGTTTAAGGGTTTTTATATTTATTTTGATTAGCACACACTTTTACAATTTTGTCTGTCTGCATTGCTTACAAGTTTACTGTTTATTTGTGGGTGGGGGAGCAAAGCTATATTTCTGTCATGCCACAAAAAAGGATTTATGTTGCTGTTGTTACTATCCTTTTTTGCATATCTATGCTGTCACATGTTAAAGTCAGTTCTGTACAAATCTCACAACTTTTACTTTTTATTCTGTTAGTGTACACTCCTTTCCATGGCTGTATTCCAAAAGCTTTTGAATTCATGGGTAACACCAGCACTGTATCTACACAGTTGCTTTATATCTTGTTGAATAACTCCACCATGTTAGATTGGTTAATTAGCATGTAATTTATCTAATTAGCATGGTGCAATGTTTGCCTTGTTTCAGCACCTCTGCACACTGCTTACTCAGTCTAAATGTTTTTGTGCCTATGTGTGCATCATGCCATGACGCGCACATGGTGGAAAACGACCATGTTGGCTTTATTGAATCACCCCAATGGTTTTAATTCATAAAGCAAATTTCACCTTAACATTGTAAAATCACATTCTGTACAATATATAAACATTTTACTGTTTTCATTAATGTGATAATGTGATGTTGGTTAATATGTGTTGACAAATTATTTTTATAACTGTTGCACAATTTATATTGTTATGATATATTATCTTTTGTTGTATTGTATTTATTTCATCTTCTTAATTCTAACTTTCGAGCTGAAAATGGAACCCTGGTTCCAGGTTTTTCACTTGGGCGACAATCCTAGTCAGCCAGTCAATCAGTAAAGAGTAACAGAAAATGTCTACTACAGGCACACATTGTTTGCTAGCAGAGATATTAATGTGGCAAGGAGATATACCTCACCTTATTGTCTGAAAAAAATTCTCCACTCTTGAAACATCAGCCATCCTGTCAATTTTTTTCTCACAGATGTGCAGTTTATAAACTGACAGAAAACATAATAAGAGGAGAAAATATGATTGCATTGTTTCATTGTTAATACAAACTCTAAAGTAACACACAAGTATGTTGGCAAAACTGAGCTCAGAGCAACAAATAACACATAATAGAAAAATAAATATGAAAAGACAGTAAGTGGAAGCAAAGCAATAAATAAAATGAGATATTACAACAGAGCCCTCTAAGACATGTTAAGACAGAAAGAAAGAGAAGATAAAACTCTTTAAAATGTCCAGTGATATCAAGAAACAAATGTGTCTTTGTAACAGAAATATGTAGGTATTTGTTGTTTAATAATCAGCTTATTGGCAGGAGTAGCTTGGAACCACTCACAGGCCCCACTCATGGTACTAGTTCTTGGGAAATGACCGCAGTCAGAGGGTAATATAATAAATGTTGTCATACTGCCACCACTGACATACCATGGGTGTATCCCTCTTTTGTACTATAGATGAGCCCCCACGTTTTCCTGCAGAGCTTTATTCTTGACATCCAAGTGGCTGCTATGGTCTGTAGTGCATGTCCAAGAACTGCCATAACCTGATAAGTGGTTCTATTTATTGCTGCAGTTATACAGAGCATTAAATGGATTCCCATGTTACTTTGTCCTGTGCTGGGTGGCCAAACACAAATGTTTTCATTCTAGTAGGTGAGGTGGGAGGTGCAGTTATGCATTCCCCATTCAAACAGACATTGTTGTCATCATCAAATTATAGTTACAGTACAGTATCAGAAAAAGATAAAAGACATCACATACTGTTCTTCTTTCTCTATATCTATCTCTATGTTTTAAATGATAGCTCATAGATTCAAGACAGACACATATCCAAATTACAGTCAGGCACCAATGAGTATCTCTCCAAACAGTCAAAACTAGCTATATCTTGATTTGGAACAGTTTGTGTTTTTTCAAGGTTAAAACTTCTAAAAATAAAGTCCACTGCAAAATAAGAAAACAAGACAAGATATGAATGTGCATATGCAGACACATGAGGATACAATACACACTTAAAAAGCAGGTACTTATATATATTTAACAGAAAAAGGGAAGTGAAAGACAAACTGCAAAAAATGAAACATGGAATATCAATAAATATATTTGTTTTGCTTAAGTTGTACCTGTTTTTTTCTCTGTTCTACATGTAAATAATTATCTTAGCATTTTGCGTTATAATGTCCACTTGGAAAATACCTTCTACTGTAGTTTGATTATGAAAAAACAGCACTCATGTTAACAGACACACACACACACACGCACGCACACACACACACACACACACACACACACACCCACACACACACGCACACACGCACACACACACGCGCGCACACACGCACACACGCACCCACGCACACACACACACACGCACGCACACACACTGTCGGACTTGTTATTTTTGATAACAAACTTATCTTGATAGCTGAACCTTCCAATGAAACATCTTGATGGACTGAACAGAAAATGCATGCATCTGCTTTTCCAGGACCAATATCACGGCCTGAATAGGTAATGAGCGGAATGAAAAGCGTATCAAATTATCTGCCATTCATTGCAGCTGACCTCAGATGACTGCACTTGTTGCTGTTCTCAGCTTTTTTCTGATTTCAAAGTCAAATAAGGACAGGTGCAGTTCATGCAAATAAGCAGAATTCTCCACAGTGGGTTAACACTTCCCAGGGATACAGAATGCATCAGGAAGTGTGATTGATAGTTAAAGAAGCAGGTGGTACATGATCATTGTAGAGAAATGTATTGTATTTACTTTTTGCTAGATACATAGGTCTCTTCTAGAATCATGACCTACTTATAGGTAGAGAAACAAATTACTTTATTGTGGAAATTATCAGAATATAATACACAAAGCAGGAATATTACAAAAGACCTCAGCAGCTGAAAAGACAAACAAACAAATGTATAGACTAAGCTGGTAGCATTTACTAGTTATTTACAAAGCTGGCTTGCACAGGTGCACAGAAATCAAATAACAGGTGATGGAGTTGAGAAGAGATAGCTTGCTGCTTCTGGTTTGGAGGAATAAAGTGGAGGATTTAAGAGATGCTTCTGGAATAGCTTAATTTAGCTTTATCAAGAAAGTGTAGTCAAAAAAGAAGAGCAGAAAACAGTCAGTGTGGAGAAGCTTCATTTTTTTTGGAAGACTAAGATTCAATTGTCTTGGTTTAAATAGTTTACTTTCCACAAGATGAAATTTTGTTGGATTTTTCAATGCCATTTGCAAGGCAGAGGTTGATTGAAATGTCCAAGTGTGTAACTTGAGCTTAAATGTAAATGCTAACAACAGACAACATCTAAGAATAAAAAATTAAGTGTGAAACGAATTTAAATGTAAATGTTAACAACAGACACTAAGAGTAACAATGTTGTTAATATATTTTCCCTTTAGCAGATTTGCTGTTTCAGAGACTGTTAGCCACTGTACCTCTGACTGCATTAGATAATGATGTTCTCTTGATGGGGCACTATGATAAATGGATAGATATTTATTCAGGGGAGTTTGACATTTTTTGAGTATTTGTGATGGAGATGGCAACTATAATAGGGAGTGTGTGACAGATATTAAGATGCCCTCCCCTGGGGTCTGAGGTTCAGGCTTGTTTGGTCAAGAGGATGAATATTTTGTAAGTAGTTACAAGTTGAGAGAGATTGTTGAACCTGTTTTTGTCAATGTGGCTGTTAAAGGAGAAGCCGGGATATTTATTGGAGCTGAGCATGGCCTCAAAACTAATAATTTTAGAGGAATATTTTTAGTGTGCTTAGGGTTCCATATAGCACTGTTTGCTTTTGCATAGTCAATGCTTAGCACTTTTATTTTGAGTCAGATGTCCCCCTGACTAAAGTTTGAGGGAAACGGAAAAGGTAGATTGAGCAGTCTTGTGCAATAACAAATTTTCAGCTTAGAGTTAAGTCTGGCATTCACAATGTATCAATGTTTAGAAACGTAAAAACATTAGGAAAAGTAAGTAACCTGCCACAGAATATTGAGTGCTTTCTGTATAATTTCAAATGGGTAGAAAGAGCCTTTTCAGTCTGCTCTCTAAATAAGCATTTTGAAATGATTGATTCTTAGGCATGCTTTATAACGTAAGCCAAAAGAAAATGCTCAGCAGGAGAGTATGTGAGACTGAGAAATATGCTTTTGTGAGATCAGCAAAAGCCATAGCCGTTAATTCACCATTAACTACAGCAGTGTAAACAGATTTAGTTACCGACAGTAGCACACATAAATTATGGCCTTTTCTAAAGCCATGTTGTGCTCCACTAGCAGGCTGTGGAAGGAAATGTAATCTTAGATTTGGTTAGATACTATTGTTTCTAAAAGTGTTTTTGCTCCCTTTTTAATTGACATTCTCTTTTTATTAAATGTTGTCACAGCAGCATCTTGAGTTTGACAGAGAGAGAAAAACACATCTCCATTGTAAGCTAGATATTAGCGAAGGGGTGAAAAATAAGCTTTCAAGAAATACAGTATTACAGTGATTGAAGATTTCTATCAATTTGGCGACTTTATACAATACATTTTGTGTTCCACTTTCCTTGTGAGGAAGAAGTGGGAGGAGGGGTCCTAATAGGAAGAATGAAGTTACACAGACATGCATAAACATCTAAACACTTACATGATTCAAGGTATACATCTATATGGGTCTAGCCCCCAAAGATGGAATATAAAGGGGATGAAGAAAATAATTCATTAACTCTTATATTAGTGTTTATCAAGACCGGTAAGTTGTATTGAGCTAACAGACCAAAGAAATGTGTGGCTTCAGAAATCTTGGCAATGACCTTAACCATACTAAATGATGAATCTGAATGCCTTTCTGCAATGCATAGTTCACAGAAGGTTAAAGCTTTTTCTACCATAATTGGGTTTCTTGGCTGGGGGGGGGCAGACAACATGTGCAGGTAGGCTGCTATATTTTGTGACAGTATCCACATTCAACAGACTCATTATATTTCAGATGGAATAATTTTGCAGAATACTATCATCTATGCAAATTTTAATAAAACATCTAGAATTTTATGGAAGGATTTATGTTGAGAATGGAAGGATTTCTGTTGACAGCCAGATTGTTTCATGTATAAAGAGTATACACTTAGACAAAGATTAATGAAGTTTGCTCAATATGGCAGTGTAGGACTCTAATGAACATTGTGTCTTTGGCAGGTAGGAGAATACAGTATCATCATCTGAAGGCAAACTCTGCAAATCCTGAAACCACAAGATGCTATATCCAAAAAAAACTTAATACAAACTCACAATACAGACAAAACTTCTTTTTTATGTGAGAAAGATGGTCTTCCTCCACTGCTCTATATATTTGGAATCCTTCTTGCAATCCATTTAATTATAATCATCTCAGAGACTACTATATCTTATAGAAACAAATGGAATGATTTTGTTGTATCAATATTTCACAAATCAGCTTCAGCAAACTGAAATTTGCATGGCTGGCCTTCTCTCACAGGTACAATGCCACTTCTAAAGCACTATATGAAGAGTTCATCCATTGGAGAAACTTCTTTGACTCTTTTTGGATTGTTGGCTCATAGATGAAAAGGTTTTTACTGACTGTCAGAGTTTTTTTAATGTTTCTTTAGGTGTCCCCCCTCCCCACACACACCAGAGCTTACCAGTTACTGCACCTCTGTTCATTACTTCCCTACTAGGAGAAAGTTGATCATGACATAACCATTATCTCCATGTAGCCATCTGTGGATTTCTGATGCTTGCCCAACCAGTCCTATTTTAATCCTTACAAGTTGCCAGATGATGTGAGAGAAATACATTGTTGTCAGGGTTGTTACAATGACACAATCCCCATATCCTAACCCCCTTGAAAGCAGGCACCTCTGTCCATTTCAAGTATTCAGCAGAAACTGTAGGAAAAGTGTGTATCTTGACACACACTCACAAACATATCTCCTACTCTGTCCTTTAGAAGAGGTGAGCAAGCTCTGCCTTGTCACTCTTCCCCCTCCCCAAGATTGCTCCCTCAACACTGGGATCAGTTGGTTAATGATTGAGGTTTCATTTCACTATACCACTGAACTGGCTAGTACTGATTCTCAGAGCTTCTGTGACCCTCTGGATTAATCTTAAGGAATATTCTAAATGGTGTCCACCAAACAGATGTTGACGTAACTGGTTGTTCAGCCAACTGCCTTAAACTCTTATATATATGTATTTTCCAAAAAAGATGCATTGACCTTGGCAGGGTACACATTCTGTCAGTTGGTATAGTTTCAGAAATACTGGCTGTGACCCAGACCATTTTAGATGGTAAGCTGTTTTACAAACCTGCTTAGATCCTTCTTTATCTTAGCCTTCAAAGTCAAGAAGGGGTCTCATTATTTACACTTTCTTAGTACCACCTGTAGTATATGTTACTTTGTAGCATACAAATGTTATTAAATGCAGAACAGGCAATAGCATATGCCTTTACTCTTGGTATCTCTCCTTTATCAGCTCTGGAGGAACATTGTTTCAATTTAGGCCTACATTTATGCCTTATCCATAAAAAAAAATCTTTCTAATAATTTCTACATCTGCAACACTCATTTAGAAAGACAGACTGAACATGAACATGAAATATAGAAAGTAAAGACTATGGGGTCACCTGACTATGTGAATGTTGACACTAGATGATAGTCACTGTTGTTGTGACATGCCAATCTCGTATGTAAAAATGGGAAAAGGGTAGGTTATGTATAGGTGCGTAGATGGGGGAATAACCATTATTTGAATGACTGATTTATTTCATAATAAAGATAAACGGAGTGTTTTTTAGCTGAGTGGGTCATGTTCTACTTCATGATACATACAGTCAAAGTTTATATTACAGTCTGCTGTGTTCTTAAATACAAGTCCTAGATATTTAGCAAGCTTAGACTACTTATGAACCAAATAATGATATTAGCTGACATGGCTTCCTATTGTAATTCTGAGACTTGTGAGTGTGGTGTCCTAGAATTATGAAAAAAAAACCCATAAAAATACAAGACAACAGAAAATGTTGCATTTCACTATTCTCCTTTTAATTTTATTTGTTTGCAGTGTAGCTTGCTCCCCTGCCCACCCTAATATGGGACCAAGCCTCTCCTCACTCCAACCTTATACATAGTAACTTCAAACTCACCATACCTTTGAGAAAAGTGAATAATCGGAGCAAAAGTAATCTCAGACTTATTATGTGCAAGCATGCAATTTGCTCATTTCGTCTCACTATTCTAATACCAACACTAATGAGTCCTGGAATATGAAATGGTTACCAGCTGACATATTTGGAAGGTAGATCTCAGATGTTGTATAATTTTTGTTGTTCCTAAAGATATTAGAAAATATAGCCAGCAAGTCTGAAAGAGCAAAGATGACTGCAGCAGGGTCGATAGACTAATTATTTTGAGCCTGTTCTCTGTGCAGGTTTGGACAAGCCATGTGCAAGTTCTTTGCAGTAGCCGCTGTAAATGTCTGCACTACTAAAATCTGCAGATACACTACTGTTGTGCTGCTCTACATTGCTTGCTGAAGATCAGCTGGCCGGAGCTGACAACAAGGAAACACCCATAAAGGGAGGGAAGGACTGTTTAGGGAAAAAAAATGCAGAAGATATTACATTGCATTGCAATGCAATTCATTAGCTAATTTCAAATAATATAGTAAGCTCAGGAACAACCCTACACAGATAACTGTAATCAGCATACAAAATGTCTGTTCAGACCAAGTGTAAACGATATTTCCAGCTAAGAGAAGTGATCAGCTGCCACAAGCTCTTGATAAAAAACAATTCTTTTATTGTATATATATATATATATATATATATATATATATATATATATATATAGGCATCTTCAATTAAATAGTGACATCATAATTAATTGGTATGCAAACTAAATTGATAATAATACTGCATAATTAAGCAAAAACATTTCATAAATTCATATTATTTAAAAAATTAATACCATATCATGCCAAAGGCACCAGCATTAAAAAATATATAACAAGGCAGAAATAATCCATTATTAAAAAATCTATATAAATATGGAAATTATTAAAAAAGTACTTAAAAGGAAGTCGCCTATTCTTGAGGGCTGGTTTAATGGGAATCTTTTCATTAAGACCAGGGTGAATATGTGCCTGAAGTCTAACGATCCAGTTAGTTTCATTTCTTTCAGAAAAGTTTCTAAACCCCCCCCCCCCCTCAAGCTAGGTGAGTTAATGTACAACACCATCAACTTAAATGTGTGCATATTGTCAGTTTCTAAAATATGTTTAGAGAGAGCATTTGTATTATATTTAATACGTATTTGATATAAATGTTCCCTCACCCTGTCCCTAAGCCTTCTATTGGTTTTACCGACATAGAAGGCAGGACAGGAAGAACATAAGGCAAGATAGATGACATGCTCAGTATTACAATTGGCAGTAATATAAAAAATATAAAAATGAGATGTAATAGGATGAACAAACATATTAGAATCACATATATAAGAACAAAAATTACATTTATTACAAGGTCTAGTGCCTAAATGATTATTATAATTATAAAAAGACATAGTGTTCGGGTAACATAGAAGTCTATGTAAATTTTTCTTATTTTTGAATAAAAACTGTGGATAATCACCCACAATTTCTTTAATATTGGAATCAACAGTTAGAACATTCCAATGTTTGCATATGATATCTCTGATTTGATAAAAATCATGTGTGTAGAATAATGAAAGTTTGTGTGGTAGTATATTAGTATCAGCAGAGTTACATCTATTAATATACTTTTCATTCCCTTTCTCTGAGAAGTAGGGACATGCTCTATCAGACCTGAGGTACTCTATACTCTGGAAGCAAGTGGAGATTTCATCTACTCTATACTTTCTTGATAGTAACCTGTCGTTCAAACCAGCTAATTCTCTCTCAAAACTATCTTGCATTGGATTTAATCTGGATGCTCGAATTGCTTGGCCTTTGATAATATTGTTAAAAACATATCTAGGATGCATGCTTTCTCTGTGTAATAGTGTATTTTTATAAAATGGTTTTCTGTAAACACCTGTATTGAGTTTGTCATTACTTAGGCATTCAATAAAGACATCCAAAAAAGGAATACTACTTGGTGATGCTGTCATGGTAAATTTTAAAAAATCTGTAAGAGAATTTATCTCCTCAAAGAATTTTTTTAACTAACTCTCGCTACCTGTTAAAAGAAAAAAATAAGTAATCTACAAAACGTCTATAGAAGATGACATGTTTCTTGTATCGAGATAAAGGAAACAATCTCTTCTTCTCCCACATGGCCATCACTAGGTTGGCGTAGCTATGGGCACAAGATGTGCCCATAGCTATGCCATCCTTCTGCAGGAACAATTCATTGTTAAAAAGAAAAATGTTGTTCTCCAACACCGTCTCCAACAACATACATAAAATGTCTATTTTGGGAACCAAGATATCAGTATATCATGTTAAATACTGATGAATACTATCTATACCTTGCTGGTTGGGAATGATAGTGAAGAGGGACTTGACGTCCATCGTGACTAAAAAGTAGGAGAGGTTATCTTGTAAACTTGCTGTTTCTTTATAAAGATCTAACAAGAATTTTTTGGTATCTCTAAGAATAAATGGATTCAAGTCAACCACTGGTCTCAGCATTTTATCTGTATATACTGACAAAGGTTCAGTGACCCATCCTCTACCTGCCACAATAGGTCTCATTGGTGAATGTATGGGATCTTTGTGTACTTTTGGTAAACCTTGGATGGTAGGAATTAGTGGATTTTTGACCCATAAGAAATCAAACAATTCTGTTGTAATTATCCCACTTCTATTCAAGTCATCCAGGGTATTATATACCCTTAAAACATGTTCATGAACTTCTTGAACAGTTATAGATGAATAGAACGTCATATCACTCAACATTTCCCTCATATAAAGATTGTAATCATTCATGTCTAACACCACTACAGGACCACCTTTGTCAGCTGGTCTAATTGAGATGCTCCTGTCATTCTTGAGATTGTTTAGGGCCTTTTTCTGCCGGAACGTTAAGTTGTCTTTCTTAACATTGATATATGAATGCTTAGAAGTAGTATAAATATCATCTTCCACCATTTTACAAAATGCATCCACCAAAGGATGAAAATTAGGAATAAAAACACTGGGTTTACGAAATTGTGGTGGTGGGATATTACTAACTTCATTGTTAAACAGCAACTTTAATTGGATATTCCGGGCAAACAATTTAATGTCTGAGATAGTGTCTGTCATGTTACTATTAGTGGTAGGTATAAAGGAGAGGTCCTTGTTTAAAACTTCTAATTTGTATTTATCTAAGGGTCTATGCGAAAGGTTCCACACTAAGTTGTCATTTTCTCCCACATTTTCTTCAAAGTGGGTCCTTTCAGCTCTCCCCCTGGGGCTTTTCTTTTTTGCCTTCCCCTGCTCATAGAGCGACTTCTTCCCCTTCTGTATGTGTTGGTAATTGGGAAAGGGACAGGATGTTGAATATCACCAGAATGTGGGGTAGTTTTTTTACGAACAACTGGTTCATTGACTAAAGATATAGAAGTGAAGAACAAATTATAACTATGCGTAATCTCTTTTGCAGGTTCAATGCTGCTAATTCCACTTCTAACATTCTCTGATGTAGCGTTGTTAATAGTGGTAGGAGCTATATTAGACTCAAAAGTCAAGTTCTCATTATCTACAGCAACGTTAACAGCTGAATTCACATTAATGAGGGAACATTTATATCAAATACGTATTAAATCTAATACAAATGCTCTCTCTAAACATATTTTAGAAACTAACAATATGCACACATTTAAGTTTATGGTGTTGTACATTAACTCACCTAGCTTGAGGTGGAGGGATGTTAGAAACTTTACTGAAAGAAATGAAACTAACTGGATCATTAGACTTCAGGCACATATTCACCCTGGTCTTAAAAAGATTCCCATTAAACCAGCCCTCAAGATAGGCGACTTCTTTTTAAGTAATTTTTTAATAATTTCCATATTTATATATATTTCTAATAATGGATTATTTCTGTCTTGTTATATATTTTTAATGCTGCTGCCTTTGGCATTATATAGTATTATTTTTTTTAAATAATATGAATTTATGAAATGTCTTTGCTTAATTATGCAGTATTATTAATTATCAATTTAGTTTGCATACCAATTAATTATGATGTCACTATTTAATTGAAGATGCCTACATATATATATATATATATATATATATATATATATATATATATAAGGTGTGTGCTGTACCAATCTGTATTCTTATGGTTTGAGGAAGCCACTTTGGTGAAAGCACTTACCTGATATCTGCTATACAATAAAATAATTGTTTTTTATCAAGAGCTTGTGGCAGCTGATCACTTCTCTGAGCTGGAAATATCGTTTACACTTGGTCTGAATAGACATTTTGTATGCTGATTACAGTTATCTGCATAGGGTTGTTCCTGAGCTTACTATATTATTTGACTTTATTCTTTCATTATTTTTTGCTCAAGAACATTCACCTTTCTGTGGTGCCATTTGTTATTTCGTTCATTAGCTAATTTATTATAACATTGTGTATGTATACAATTGTCAGAGTCATGGTACATTAAGGTTGGTACCACATTCCAAGTTGCACTCAGTTTTGATGTCCTTCAAGAATGCAGCTGCAGTCCTGACATAAGGGTTGTCCTGCCTCAGGCAGCCCTTCGGTCGGCCGGATTCCAAAGTCTGGGTCCGGCGTCGGCTGATGTCGCCTCCTCCCCGACGTCAGAGCGGCTGGAGTATAAAGGCATCAGCCGACACCATCTTCTTCAGTCTTTCTTGCCGCGCGGTGCCCGAAGCAGAAGCAGTTCGCAAGTGCCGGTCGGTCAGCTCCTGTGTTTTCAGTTACCGAAGTCATCTAAAAGCTAAGTACCCCGTTGGGGAACATTTTTTCTTGCCTCAGCCGATGTCAGAAAAAATTTAAAAAGTTAATAATTGTTTGTCTTGTGGTAAACAAATACCTCATAAGGACTTCCATTCTTACTGCCTCCCTTGCCTGGGCCCAGACCACGACATCTCGGCCTGTGCTGCCTGTGCTTGGTTTAATAAGCGCACACTCAGGCGCCGGGCAGAATTTGCCGAAGACTTTTTTGGCGAATCTTTCGCTTATATCATGCCGTCGGAACAACCGACAGCTCAATCTACCAAAAAACGCAAGGACCGGGACCAACATCCTCGGCCCGCGTCTTCCACAGATACCTCTCCTAAGCCCTCCACGAGTGCTTTTGTCCCTTCGGAAGCGGAAATTTTACCGCCCCAGGCCGACGACACCGCTTTAACGCGTTCTTCGGTCCTGGAGATTTCACCGGTGCCGGTTGTTGATTTTCCTCCAGAAACCGAAGCTCTGGATTTACCCGACACCATTCCTGTGGACAAGGTTACCCCTGCACGTGGGGCAGCTAGGCCTCCGGTATCCATGTCCATCAAGGCCTTTGCACGTGCTAAGGCTGCCAGCCAGGCCAAGGCCCATCCTAAGCCTACTGCTCAGGGCCCCTCTTCTGATAGACAGATCATGACTCTTGCTGCAGATTTAATCTCTCTTATCAGGGGTTCTCAGCCGCACCCAGACAGAGGTTCTCAGCCGCCTGCAGATAAAAGGCCTAGAACTGAGCAGACAGACACCCTCTCTTCTGATGAAGCCTCTGGGGATTCAGAGCACTCAGATACCCAGGAAGAATCCTTCCAGGCCTATGAGGACTCGGATGCTGAGGATTCAATTCCCTCTGCCTCCCCTCCAGAGGATATTTCTTTTGGTGAAGTTCTCCACTCCATGAGAGAACATTTTCAGTGGCAGGGTCAGGAATTCTCTGACTCCAGGAAAAGGATACGTACCTTCCTTAAGCTACCACAACACAGACCTTTAGCTATTCCTCCAGTGTTGGATGTCCTTGATGATGTATACTCAGACTCCAGTGCTTCGCCTGATTCTCTCCCTCCTGCTCCTGTCAAACCTGACAGATATTACAGGGTCCCTGAAACCCATAAGCATCTCTTTAAGGCCCACTCTGTGGATTTAGAGACTATTTCACAGGGCCCCAAGGCAGTGGCTTCTTCCTCGGCCAAAAACCCTCTGCCCGCTGACAGGAAGCTAGGTCCCTGGAGAGATGGGGCAAAAAAGTTTATACCTCTTCCACCCTTGCCATGAGGTCACTCAACTGCCTTTTTCATATGTTTCAGTACCAGGATTACTTAATGGATGATTTGCAGAAAAGTTAGCCTCTCCTGAGCCTATAGATAGAAAGGCATTGCAGGATTTGGTTCATAACACTCAGCAGGTTAGCAATCATTTTCTTCAGTGTGGTTATGATGCATTGGAAGCTTCATGTAGGGCAGCCATGACAGGGGCCGTTATACGTAGACATGCTTGGTTGAAAGAACAGCCACTGCCAGACCATGTTAAAGTTAAGCTCCTGGATGCACCTCTGGAAAAACAGAAGCTTTTTGGTGCTAATGCACAGGATGTGTTGAAGTCTATTGAGGAAAAGGCAAAATCAGTACAGACTGTCAAGGATTTCCTCCAGGTTCAGCCTCCCAGATTCAGCAGGAATTGGCCTTCTAAGAATTGGTCCTTTCCAGACTCAGACAAGTTTCAAAGGGGAACGAACAGGTGTGCTCGAGGTAGAGGGCAAAACCGAGGCTCCTACAGGGGCCGCCAATGGCAACCACCAAATCAAAGAAGTGGTGCAGGGAGTTCACCTGCACCACAGGGACAATCACAATGACTTGACTATCACTCCGCCTACCAAGGCTCAAAGAGAAGCACCTCTAGGCGGAAAATTATCCTTATTCTCAAAGAACTGGCACATTTTAACCAAGGACAAATGGATTCTGGACATAATAGACAGAGGTTACAGGTTCCACTTCCACACCTTACCAACGAGACAAGGCATGCCAAACCTGCCACAAAATCAAAGGGCAGAGGCTCTCTTACAAGTTGCAAAGCTGTTACAAATAAAAACTATAGAAAAGGTTCCTCCTCAGGAACAAGGCCAGGGATTCTATTCAAGACTGTTCCTTGTTCCAAGAAAAGAAAAGCAATGGAGGCCTATACTGGACTTGTCTGTTCTAAACACCTTTCTCATTGTGCCAAAATTCAAAATGCTGACGTTACAGCAACTCCTTCCCATGCTGGGCAAGGGGTCTTGGCTGGTTACTCTGGACCTCAAGGAGGCATACCTGCATGTCCCAATCAGACACAGCTGCAGAAGATACCTCAGATTTCTTTCAGGAACAGAGCATTATCAATTCTCAGCATTGCCGTTTGGCTTATCTACTGTGCCCAGAGTATTCACGAAATGCCTGGCATCAGTAGTTACACATTGCAGACTCCAGGGGATTCAAATATACCCTTACCTGGATGACTGCCTCATACAAGCAGACAGCAAACAAGCATTGATAAAAAACTTGGACTATGTCATTCAGTTACTACAGGCTTTGGGATACACAGTCAACATTCAAAAATCAAGACTATTACCATCCCAAAAGATTATTTTTCTAGGAGCAGAACTGGACACACAATCACAAATGGCTTTCCTCACAGAGGAGAAACAACAGCATTTACCAGATTACTTCAAAAGCCTAGCAAAACTTACCCAGCTGACCGCAAGGAAGATCCTGCAGGCCCTGGGTTTCATGGCATCTTGCATCCTTCTGATCCCTCTGGCAAGACTACACATGAGAAAGCTACAATGGTATCTAAAAAGCTTATGGTCTCAACACAGCCACAACCTAGAAGACGTAATACCACTCATTCCATGCCTGCAAAGGGAATGGTGGGCTCAAGCAAGCCATCTAAACCAAGGCATGCCCTTCAACAAAGTTCAAGCAAGTCAAACCATTACAACAGATGCCTCAGATCATGGATGGGGGGCGCACATGGAGGACAGATGCATTCAAGGTCAATGGACTCCCACGGAAATGCCTCTGCACATAAATCAAAAAGAGATGTTGGCAGTGATGTATGCAATAGAAGCCTTTGGAAAATCTCTTCAACAAGGCCATCTGCTAATAAGGACAGACAACACCACTGTCATATGGTATATAAACAAACAAGGAGGCACTCAC